>NW_027111379.1:386708-422868 GCF_000696795.3 Halyomorpha halys | reverse complement strand
AAAAAAAAAAAAAAAAAGAATGAGGGAAATCTTGGATAGATATAGGGATTTTTTCAAGTGTAAAGATTTTTTGTTATTACGAGAATCGGCCTAAAACCTGTGGTGCGGTAGAATTTTCATTCAAACGGACGCTCCTCAGCTGTTCCATAGCTTACTTGAGAATAATTGCCCAACTATGACTCTCCGGTAAATATGGCATTACTCTTAGTGTCGGTTCACAGAAATATACTTTGGATCGACGAAGAAGCTTTGTTCAGCTTGTGATGGAACGGCATTGGAGGATTGTTATAATTTTTATCAAACTGTCCCGGGTATCGTATCAAGAGAACCTAATCCGATAATGCCGAAACTACAATATATTAGCCAAAATCAGTTGTATGAATTTCTATCAGTACCTTAGCGATTAGATCTTAAACTTCTTTTCATATATAAATCATAAAACTTTATACATACTGGATACTTCTAAATAGGAAATATAGTTTTTGTTTATTTAATATTATTAAATATATAGTGACTTTTTTTTTACTCTCAGGAATGTAGATAGCCTGTAAGAATGTAGATATGTTGTTAGTTATTAGTTTATATAAATTATTTTTAACTCACTATTTTATTAAGACATTAAGAGATTTGTTTGAAATAAATTATTTACTTAACATCGGTAGGCTTTCACTAAGTATTTTTACCAAAACATTTTTTCTTAAAAACAGATCATTATTATTGTGGAAAATTCAGGCCTTTGAATCTCAAAATAATAGGGTAATAAAGGCTTAAATTAGCCAACTAAGTTGGGAGCAACGATTCCTGATTCAGAACGTTGTGGGTTGGATTCCCATCTAAATCAGTCAATATTTATTTCACCAGAGAAATGGACATTAACATCCATCCCACTATGTTGCTATAGAGGTCTTTGATGGAAGAATTTGGGAAAAATCATTTCAATGGCGCTATAAGTAGTGTGATTTTGATAGTACGTTGTGTGGGATTTGTTTATTCCATTACAGCCAAAAAATAATTAGCTATATTCTATGAAATTTTGCTATATCTCTTTGTAACTGCTATTATACATTAAATTAAATATATCTTAGATTAATTTTTATTAATATATTCTTGTTTGAGAGTGGTTTAGTTGGTGGTTAGGATACCTACAAACAGCTCCTTTTAATTATTTTTATAACAATATCCATCACTTACATACTGATTTCTTTGGTTTTTTAAATTTTTTTTCTCTCTTTTTTTTATTTTTTATTAATTTTTTTTTATTTTATTTTATTTTTTTTATTTTATTTTTTTTTAAAGAATTTTAAAAGAGAAAATGACGACAAAGTAAAGGTAGGACCAAAGAAATCAGTATGTAAGTGAAGGAAATAATGAAATTGTTATTATATAAGGAGCTGTTTGTAGGTATCCTTGAAAATGACCTGAGGGTGGAAACGTTGGAAGGTTTTGAAAAGAATAAAGTTGAGAAAAAAGGATCAAATTTGTTTTTAAATAAATATATCTTATTTATTATTATACTATTTCCAATGATGATGAAGTTGAGGAAATATATTTTTATAGAACTACCCAGTGAGGTTCTGCCTATATTGTTCTTGCCAGTTTTCTATGTTACTTTCAAGTAAAAGGAAAATATATACCAATATTATGGGATAAACTTAGTTTTTAAAACTCATCCTAAATACAATTAGAACAGTTAAAACAAAATTCTATTTTTTGAATGGAATATGGTCCGGGTGCGGTAAAAAAAAACTCAAATAGTTGATAATAATACTATTTTATTGAGCCAACGTTTCATCCCACGTTGCAGGGCTTCGTCAGGGCTAAAAAAGATACAAACACTATAGTTACAAAAAGGAAAAAAAAAAAAGAAAAAACATAAGTGTAAAATAACAGGGGTATAAAATGTAATTTCCTTTGTTTTTCTGTTGTTTTTTTTTTTTTTAAATAATTCTTTTCCCCCTATTATGTATATTACCATTGTTTTTTCTTTTTTCCTTTTTGTAACTATAATGTTTGTATGTTTTTTAGCCCTGACGAAGCCCTGCAACGTGGGGCGAAACGTTGGCTCAATAAAATAGTATAATTATCTACTATTTGAGTTTTTTTTTACCGCACTCGGACCATATTCCATTCATCTGTACACACGGTCAATCAATAATCTTCCAAAATTCTATTTTTAATTTTTTTTTTGTCGAATAAGTGAGTTGCTACTAATTATTCAATGCCATCTCTTGCAGCTCATTATGAATTACTCTTGGTCTGGAATTTAATGTTATCCCGTTGTATATTAGGGGTTCCATGAAAACATCCGTTCAAGGTCAATTCATTGTGAAATATAATTTTAACGGCGAAACAATCTTGTATAGCAGTAAGAATGTTGGTTTTGTGTTTCCCTCGTATATAGCGAAATACTCCTCCCTTAAATAGAGTTATTCTACCTCATGGCTTTAACGGTCTATGAAAATTTAATGATGACGGAAAACAACTTCTAATTAAGATTTAGTGGAAACAAATCCAGTTAATACGTCAAAATTCATACGTCAGGTTCGAGAACCTGATGTTTCTTTCATTTTTATGTCTGGTTAAGACATTAATCAATTAGATAATGCTAGAAATATTTGAGGTGTAGATAGTTGACCGTAGATTAATGATTGGAGAATTTTTTTGGGGGGTTGCGGACAGCAAAGAACAACATAAATAAACAAAACCATATTTATTTATTTTATGCCAACGTTTCGACCTGAGTTTCAGGTCTTCATCTGGGCTATAGAACAAAAGAGGTAACAACAACATTTAGAGCAACATACAATTGAAAAGGAATAGTATACAAACAAATTTAGAATTATACAAAATATTGAATTAAATCATAAATGATAAAAAATTGATAACTGATAATTGAATAGTACAAAATTTTAATTGATTGATAATCGTGGAATTGTATGGTAGTAGATTGAAAACAGTGACAGATGAAATATAATATCATGTAGGTAAGAAGATATGTATAATATAAAATATGCAAGTAGTGTCTAAAAAACTGAAAAAATAAATAAATAAGTTGAATCTACAAATTGAACACTATGACAGACAATGAAAAATAGTGAGTGGCTTATATCTGAATTACAGTGTGAGTATTAACTTATATACCTATACTAAAATATAAATATATATGTGCATATATACATATCAATTTTTTATCATTTATGGTTTAATTCAATATTTTGTATAATTCTAAATTTGTTTGTATACTATTCCTTTTCAATTGTATGTTGCTCTAAATGTTGTTGTTATCTCTTTTGTTCTATAGCCCAGATGAAGACCTGAAACTCAGGTCGAAACGTCGGCATACAATAAATAAATTTGGTTTTGTTTATTTATGTTGTTCTTTGCTGACCGCACCCCCCGACAAACTTCTCCAATCTAGAAATATTTGTTACAGTCCCAAATAATAATTGAAGTTGTAAAAAAAGTTTACTTTCTCAAATATAATTGGATGTATAATTATGTTGAAAATGTCTCATCGTTTCTATGATTTTTAAATTTCATATAAATAAGAAGAAATAATTCAAAAGAAGTTCTATCACCTGCAATACCCATGGGTTTCCTAAACTACTTAACCTTTTTAAGTTTAAATGTAGGAATTATTGTGGCGAAATAGAAACAAACTAACTGAATCTGAATTTAACTTGATGTTTATTTTTTAAATATTAAAGAAAGTTGAGAACGTCATGATTTAAAAAAAAACATCCTTAAAATAGTCATTTAACAAGAGTGTATTATTTTATAAATCATTGCTTCATTAATAGTGAGTTAATTAATTATTGAGAAATCTTTGCTGGCCATTTTATTTTCAGGATTACGACAAATTACGTTTTACATAGATGGTAATAGTTTTTTCCGTTTTATACACATAATTAATATAAATTACATATTATATACCCCGAGATAGAACTAATTTTCTATCGCTATGAACTAAGGCTTGAAATATTATCATATATATAATAGTGGACCTCTATCGGTACAAGTTCCATTTACATAATATATGTAAATCTACTCTAATAACCTCTTTGGCATGTACACAACACTTTTATTTCTGTCCTTTATAGCTTAGCTCATTAGTATCGAATTGTACATATATGTAATATGGTAGTATCGATCCTTTTACGGCTCTCAGGAGCGATTGATTTTGACGAATGAGGTATCAAAAGAAAGGAAATTTCATGGAGAAGTGGCGAATACCAATTTCGGTATAAATATAATAAAAGTTATTTTAAAAAAGTTAGATTTTGAAAAACTCTGACAGAGGTAAGGCGGCGGATCAAGACGGTACCAATCGATTTTTCAAGATCGGCCCGGACTTAAAAACTCAAGTATATTCCTATGGAAAGTTATTTTTGGTCCTGTGTTTCACAGCGAAAAAATAGATAATTTTGAGATAGCGCATGAGTCAGGTTCGGGTCAAAGCTCATTCTAAGGCTAGATCCCACAGCGCTATGGTTGCCATGGGATACTTTTCACAATTTGGATTTATTTTAAAGTTTATTGATTGATTTAACCCTTTTAGTGTAGGCAAAAAAGGTGCCTATGCAAAGATAACCGGCCTAATATCAAGATTTTGCTAGGAATTGGGAAAAAGCTCATAAAAACCAAACAAAAACACTATTGACATAATTCAAAAAGTATTGTATGACCACCAGTAAGCAGAATAAAACGACGGCACCTAGTTTCTATATTCGTTGAAACTTATATAAATAATAAATGTATATATAAATGATTATAAAGAAAATAAAAATGGAGTTATCTGTTACGATACGTATTTGCCAGTCATTTTGCTAGTCATTACTTTATATTACTAAATATATAATTTGCATTTCCAATATTTTTTGTTGCAAAATAAATAAGAATAATATTGGATGATAAAAATAAAGAATAACTCCAAGGTACATGGTAACCGCCGGACGGATTATCTGTTCCGAAACAACGTTTTTTATGTTATAGAAAAACTATTTTTTTTATTCTCTTGTAATGAAATCAGACCGTTTATAACGTATTATAAATTTATTTTGAGATCAAATGCTCTCGCAACGCGAATAGTAATGCATCAAAAGGTATGGTCCGATATATCGGGGCTTTCATTAACTTTTAATCAGTGCACTAAAGACTTCTGCGCTAAAAAAGTTAATGAGGTTTTTTTTGGCATATTTTTATTTTCCAATTTATTAATAATTTTGATAAAACGTACACGCATATGTTTAATTTTATTGTACATTTATATTTCAAGGTGACGGTAATAAAGGTTCAAAATAGTAAAAAAAAAATACTTATTGGTAACAAATATTTCGGCCCACTTTGCAAAGTTTTATCAGGGCTGAATGAAACCCTGCACGCTTTAACAAAATCTTCCAAAATTCTACTACATATGGAGAACTATTAAACTTCCAATTTATTTTTTCAATTCCCATTAAAATGAACAAATATACCTTCGCCGTAAAAATTCATTTTTACAATTTTCCTGTACAATAATTGTACAGAATTATAGCCTTGTGGACAGTGGCTAGGGGAACTATGAAGGAAATTGCTAGTTCGTAGATTAAAAATGTTAATTATTAAAAACCAGTTTCGACCGGTTATGTACAAGATCATTCATCATCGAGGAGATTAACATTTTGAGAAATGTCTTTGAGGGTGTCCAGATTTTTTTTTTAAAATTTGAATGTAGAATTAATTTGACTGAGTTTTTTTTTTACATTGAAACTTGATTACGATTTAATTGAATCGGTCCAAATATTTTATATATTTGTTACATTAATGCTAAATAATATAAAATGGTATTTATAATGATTGTATTATTAAGATATCTGCCAGCCTAGAACTTTCTGCGTCAGAGCAGCTACATATATTTCTACTTGTGGATCACGCCCAGAATAATTATATCAAACATGATTAGGGAACAGGAAAGACCTATTAGTACATAGTAAGGGTGAACAGAAAGGAATGATATAAACATTTATTGCCACATTTTTCAATGGAATTATCTAACAACTTATTCTAACCATTTTAGACAGAACATCTACGCTTTACAACGATTTTTTTTTTAAGAAAGAACAAAGCTTGATACAAATTCTAACCCATAAATATTCATCCATTTTATGTTGATAAATCGGGTAAGCAAAGCTCAGAAAAAAAGAATAAAAGAAAAGAAATACTTAGGAAGGGATTGCTACTGAGCTTTACAACTTTAAAATAATTTACGATTTTTAGATATATTTGTAAAATTCAATTATATTGGGATACCAAAATGGTAGTAAATTATCTTTTATTTCCATCTCTTCCACTGATTAGTAACGGTCTTACCCGGCGTTCTTGAGAGGAATATTTCATGTCCAAACACGCGCTTGACACTATCATGTATGGCTTATATTTTAAGATTATCGTGGCCTGGCTAATAAAAGCTTATTTTATGCATATAAATATTAGCCAAGGAACCCTTAGAAATTTTAATAAAAAAGATTTTCCTTTACCCTTCGTAACTATGGTCTTATGTAAGAGAATCATAAACTCGAAATAAAATATGATAACCTTTTATTATTTTTTTACGGCAAAAAATCCAGATTAATACGATTTTCGAGTGTTTTTAAACCAATCCAAAACATCTTATTCCTTTTCAAGATTACCTAATGGGAAAAATCAAAAATTGGTTTGGATACTGATATATCAATAAAACCATTAAATAAAAATATTTATTGGAATTTACAACTGTATAGAAAAAAATACAATAAGTAAATGTAATAAATACTTCAGAAAACATGATCATAATCATGGGAAAGAACCACCTAATAGTGGTACTGCAATCGTTGCTTTAAATTAGGTGATCTCGTGGCCATCATCTTTTCAGACGCTTCGGAGGGTTATCTGGAATTGTCAAGGATGATTAATAACTAATGGGTTCAGGTGGGTAAGGATTTTGGAATGAAAAAAGGTATATCTATTTTAGTCAAAATTTGCAACGAATGGGATGTTGAGGTCTATATGGAGGAGTTTATTTGTGACATAATAAGGAATATTAAGAATTTTAAGGAGGATTTTAGATTGTAAGGATTGGGAGGAATTTGATAGTTTGGTGGAGCCCCAAAGCTAAATTCCGTATGCCCAAATAGGTCACATTATCATAATATATAAAAGTTTTTGTAGTAAATGGGAAGTTTAGAGCCTTTGTCATTAGTTGTTTTAGTCATCGGAGTTTACGAGCTGTTTAAGTCCAGTATGCGGATTCCAAGTAAGTCTCCTATCAAGATGGAGCCCTGAGTAGCGAAACTATTCAACAGATATAAAAATAAAATTGTAGTTTTAGCAAATACATTTGTTGAAACTCTTATGGGATACATTTTTTAAATTTCGGTGGTCAAATTCTTGAGGTAGAATTTATTTTAAGAAAAAATTTAAATTAGTCTCCCATTTTTACGATTTATAGGTATTAATTCGTTTTTATAAACGGTATAATGTTGAAGTAACATGTAATAAATAGTCCCATGATAGGATCCAAGGTCTTTTACTTGTTGACCTTTTTCATTTTAAATAATATGAGCTTACCGCGTAGTATATAAAGTATGGACTGTATAAAACAAAATAAAAGCCAAGTTTATTATTTTCTAAAATAGGGTATTTAATTCAGGAGGCAGGTCATTTTTCTCGAACGTTGGGAATAACCCTTGAGTGTACATAGCTACGTTTTGAATTATGCGCCGAGTTATATATATCATACTGTAAAAGGAATTACTGAAGGGGTCTCAGTTTGTTATGGCTATGGTTTAAATAATTTAGGATGGAAGAAGTATTGTGGAAAAATACCCATTTACTCGAGGCCACTGGCGGATCCTGGGAAGAAGGATGAAGTGATAGTAATTTCCTTCCCAAATCGACCATTGAAAAAACATATATATAGACGGTTGTTTAAAGAAGCAACTTAATTCAATATTATTATTTAGTAATAATTACCTCTAGAACTAGAAGCTACCTCCATCTATGGGTTAGCCTACTAGCCAGAAGCCAGCTAACCTGGAACAACTGAAGATCTGACGTCAGAAGGCCTCGAAGGAGTGCAAGCTTGTGGAGGAGATTAGGAGGGCCAAGGTGGATCGGCTGGCAGTGCCAGAAACTAAGAGAAAAGGAATGGGAGAAGTCAAGATACAGGACTATACTCTTCTGTATTCTGGTGTAAATAACAAACAGAGAGCAACCGGCGGAGTAGGTTTCTGGTTCCATGAAGACCTAGCTTCTGTAATAAAAGGTTGGAAATTTGTGAGTAACCGAATCATGGTTTTAGACGTACTGGAAGGAGAGAGAGTTAATCAGTGATGGTCGCCTTTGGGCCGAATGAAAGTTCTGTCTCTGAAGAAAAAGATACCTTCTTCAATGACCTTCAGAGAGAAGTGGATAACTGTGAAGGCATACCCATAGGGGATCTGAATAGGCTATACCTACTGGAGGTGGCCGGGAACCTTAGGAAGATATGGAGAAGAGTACCTCAACGACAACGGGGAAAGAATCTTAAACTTCTGTGTGTCAAACGACCTGGTAATAACGAATACACTCTTTCCGCATAAAGAATATCATAAATCATAATCATTAATCAGAGAGGAGCAAGGAAGTAACGAAACATCTATTATATTCTGGTTAAAAGAGAGGAAATGCGAGAAATATAGGATGGCAGAAACAAAAGAGGATTTGAGATCCGAAGTGGTCATTATTTATATAATGTATTTAATGTATTATATTATTTATATAACGTGGAAAGATACAAAGACAAGAAAAAGACGCGTCACCTCAAAAAAAAGGGTAAACAAATCGTACCGCTTAAAGCAGGACGAAATGGCGACCTATTTTCAGGAAGAGGTAGAAAGAATGGCTTCAGACCAAAGCGGACCTTGGGATAGTGAAGAAATCGACACGAGCTGGACAGCTTTGAGGAGGATCCTTCTTGATGCTTCGAAATTGAACTAGAAGGTCTTTTATGGGGTTCTCAAAGGAATGAGAGGGGAACGACCGACTTCTCTGGAGGGAATTATGGATAAAAATGGAGATATTATCGTGAGGCGTGATGAACTCATCATGGAAATGTGGAGAGAGTATTTCCAAGATCTGCTAGAGGGATGCAGAGGAGGTTTGGGTCGAAAACGACTACGTAAGTGAAGAAGAACTTCAAGAAGCCTTCAACAAAGTCAAACTGGGCAAAGCAGCAGCTATTGACGAAATCACTCCCGAAATGGTCCAGAATTAGAGGATTAATTTTTATTTATAATGGTTAATTTAGCAATAGTAATACATTAATTAATTCCGATAACGTCTCCATAGGTATTATCGTAATTAAAACGTCTGTATTTAAAATACGCCTACACGTAACAGTACTGAAGTGTAATATACTTTAAACATTTTTCTAAGTAAAAGTTTTACTCAAAATTACAAACTTAAATTAAATAATAAATAGACAAATGTTAATATATCCACTTCTGAATATTTTGTTTTTATTTGATTATTTGACATTACTCATGTATTTACATAATAATACATCTATTAAAATTAATGTAAGAAAATAATGGTATGAATCAGAATTTTAGGGAAACTACCCATTGTAGTACTCTAATAAAATTTTTGTAAAGGTCTCGAGGCCATCTTCTTACTTCTGGAAAGAGAGTTTTTTTTTCAAATTAAAAGTCTACTCCAAAAACTTATTCAGTCTCTTTCAATTATTTTAAAGATTACAAATCGATATTTTTAATAAAAATTTAACATTGCTCCTATAATCATTTTTTAATAGTTACTTTCGAAAATTGGATATATTGACTTTTGATGGAAAGCTCCTTGATCAATTGTAATTGCATTTTTTTTAGTTTGAATAAAATAAGTATCTAAAATTGTTTCGTTTTATTAGTTTTAAACCTGATAAAAACTCAAAACTAATTCAAGCAGCCAAGGCACTGAACTCATATAAATAGTCTAAGCTTTGCTCAGACTGTATCGGTACTCATTTGATTATGAATTCGTGAGATAAGATATCCTGTCAATTCCTCCTGACATAGGATACTTTAAAGCATTCACATGATTCTACTATTAAACGTTCACGTTATAAATATGCTTATAAACGTAAATTAAGAAATTGACACCTCAAATGAAGTATATATACATATATTAAAATTACGAAACAAAAGTTATAGCATATGTTAATCCCATCTTATTCTCGGAATATTTTAAATTCTATGGACAACCTTATTTGAGGGCCGTTGAAGGCGAGCCAGAAATGGACAGGAAGTATTTTCAAAACTAATGAAAAATCTTAATTATTATTTATAGATATTTCTATTCACCAATGTCGAAAAGAAATAATGATTATTATATAAATCTAATGTGAACTTAATTTAATAATTTAAATTTTGAGAGAGAGCATTATGTACTAGGGTTGATTAGAGTTCCATAAGGATGCAGCGGGTCTAATGAATTTGTCAAATGCACCAGTCTAAGGAGAGAGATATGAAAATCAGAAGAGTGGAAGTGGATATGAGGGGAGTGAATTTATGATTAAGACTGAAGCAGTTTAGGATAAGAAGCCACTGGGAATGGAATGAAAGGTACATGAAGGAACCAATAAAGAGTGATAAGGATAAAGCCACTTCCATTTGGCGTAGTGCTGCGGAATGCAGGACCGGTCATTATTGAAATCAGCGCGTTAAAAAAAACTCTTCAGGTTCATATATTAGCTGTATACATCGGTAGATATTATTATTGCTCAACCTTCCGGAGGCAATGAAGATGGTGTAGTTAATATTTGGTTAACATTGGTTCAGTAGTTTTCGTGGTTAATAGTTTGACAAATGGAATGGAATGCAGTCAAAAGTAAACAAAAAGTAGATAACAACTATTTATTTGCTGACGTTTCACCTCACTTTGTGTTGAGCTTCATCAGGTTTAAAAAGATACAAAACAATTTAAAATATTCTTACGTTGTAGCATAATAAGATATAAAAAGATAAATTAAGATAGGGTTAAAACTATGTAAATATAAGTGAAAAGAAAATTATATACACATGAACAAAAAGAAGAAATAAAAATAATTTTGATATAAAATAGACAACGATAAGAATATAAAACAAAATTACGGAAATTATTAGGTTAAAATGAACAGGAGACATAATAATATCTAAAAATAGAAAAGCAGATATAAGAAAATTTAACACTCTAAAAGACGAAAAATAAAGAAGTGAGCTAAGATCAAATAAAGATCGAGAAAGAATAAATAATAATAAAAATAATTATAAGTGAGTAAAGAACAAATCTATATCAGTATTCTGTATGTATGCAAGTATATTCTCTTTTTGGTGTATAGTTAATTTTATAACATTATCCCTATCTCCAGCGGGCTTAACTTTGGAGTTTGCAAAGGAATGTGTTGATTGTTTTTATCTATTGCATAATAGTTAATCAGATTTTAAGACGAATTCATATAGGGAAGTTTACTGATCCGACGCCTCCGGGAGATGCGTTAAAAAAATCGTTCAGATATCAATTTTCTATGAGAATCTGTCATAATTTGTGTCTGCTCTATCATAATGATTGAGCCTTAATTAAGTTATTCCTCAGTTAAAATCGAATTATTAAGGGTTTTACGAATTTCCTTACTGTTTGTACACAAATCGTCAGTAAACAGTAAACAAAAATTCGCGGGTTTTGGTAATTTTTCCCTTTAGGACATTTTCAAAGGACAAAGTCCTCGATATGAATTAGTCTTAAAATCTGATTTATTACTAGATTCGCTTGAAAAAATGTCCCATTACATCTTTAATTCCGGACAGGTAGTACGCTGGAGAAAGTTAAAAAAATCTAGAATACCCTCAAAAGAATGACCGAAAGCTGCTTTTATGACCCAGTGAAAACCTAATAAAAATGACATAAGTTGTAGTATTGATGGATGGTGAACCTGTAAACTTAGACATCCCGTATAGATACCGTTTACTCTCTGTCGCATCAGTGTCACTCTTTGGATCAAATGAGCTGAAAGTGAAGATGGAAGTGGCTTTAGGGAGTCTCAAATTTTGTCTACCACCTCCTTCGTTAGTTCGCCGTTTTAAATAGTTTGCTCTACACCTTTGTTTTATTTTATTTTTTTTATTTAATACCAGGTCGGCCAGGTGGGCCTTACTGGGTTAATGTATAAAGTACATTTTTTTAAACAAGATTATGGGGGGTATAGTCTCATACTAAAGACACCCATAACTATATACAACGGTATAAATTAAAAAAAAAATTAAGATAATAGAGTAATTCTTAATAAAAGATAAAAGTAAGGTTAATAACAAAAACAATTACATTTATGGATTTATAAAAATAAATAAATAACTTCTAATGGAAAAAAAAAGAAAGTTAATTTAAGAAAAAGATGAAGAGAAAACAAAAATTAAAATAAAATCCTGCAGCAGCCTGGGCTTCAATCTTCAGGTTTTGGTTGGGTTTCCCAGGTTGTTGGTCACTGCTCTTTTAACTGGGAGTGGAACTTCATGAACCTTTTTTTGATGTAATCCTCTATAGCCTCCATTTGTAATCCCCGATGCAATTCGCTATTTCTTTCAAACCAAGATGCACCCACTGCAATTATTACGACTTTAATTTAAAAAGATTTTAATTTTTTTTTGTAAAGGATACCGCTCGCTCCCCACACTTCACAGCCATATATCAGCAGTGGTCTAAGAATTGTTTTATTTATTTTTATTCATTTATTTATTGATATTTACAGCAGTACATTACAATACATTTAGTATATTTGATCTCAGTTAATATGGACTGTTACAGGCGTGTAGAGAAATTACCCATTGGTAGCACTCTAATGACGTTTTACATTAACAAGTCTCGTGGCTATCTTCAGGAAGCAAGGTTAGAAACTAGACGGTTTGGAAGAATTTTTATAAAAATAAGAATAGCTGTTTCTGGTTTTAATTTGTATTTTCTATTTGGGATAGGATAGATCATTGCTAACCTTTGAGTTAGTTTGATTTTGATATGGTGGTCGGTAGGATGTCGTGAATATAGAAGTTGAACAGAATGGGAGAAAGGACTGAACCTTGTGGAGTACCGGCATGGATTTTTCTGAGGGTAGAATTCGTAAATTTTCTTTTAGTTTCTTGGTCATGATTTTTCTTATACTTAGAGGAAGCGTAAATAACTAAAGATTCCACAGTAGTGCTAGGACCCTCCGAGAATTCAAGATTTAGGCTCTTTAGATGTCGAATTTTTCCTTTCCTGCAGATGTTAAAATTCTTTCTTTTCGTTTTTGGACCGTTATTACAAATTTGAAAGCTTGTTTTAAAATAGTTTAAAATGTCATATACCTGGCTTATAGAAATTTATTATATAACTGTTCTTCAAATATTACATTGTAACGGGACTGAGTTACTAAAATCTACCGTTCCTCATCGTGGGGTAGTCCCCAGAGACCGGTTTTACAGGGGATCTAACCGGACTGTTCTGCAGGCCAATTCTCATGAGAGTATTTACTCCTCAGTTGGTGACAGTAATATCATCTATGTTAAATGCATACGAGTTAAACCAATTTGCGATATTTCAAGCATCTGGTGGAACCCTTTTAGTCGGACTTGGTGAATAACCGATAAACCTATTGACTTTATATATACAGCAAAAATGAAATGAAAAGAGTCGAATGTTTTGCAGTTTTTAGCATTTGTTTCCTGTTTGGGGTGCACAAAATTCAACTTTAGGTATCAAGTGATATTCATGGTATTATCGCGTGTTTCCTGTTCAATTTTTTTTTTTAAATTTTCTTTTAGATTATATTAAATAATCAATTTATATATATATATTGAAAGCTAATAATCAGATTGAATTGCACGGAAATACATTTATATAGGTACCGCGAAAAGTGAGTCTCACAACTTGTAAAATCAAATATTATTAATTATTTTAGTAATATTAATATTTGGGGACATATATTTGTTCACGTTAAGAATTATAAGTATCTGAGCTCTAGACAATTTAAAAGCTTTCTGATGAACAAAGTTTCTGCTTATAATGGGACCGATCTATATTTATGTTAAATTAAACAAAAATCAAACCAAATAAAAACTGCAAAGTAAAATAGATTTTTTCCCACCGAAATTCTCAAATTTTTTAGTCCCAAATTAGGTGAAGTGTTTTAGTATTGATTATTGTTCGCCAGTCCCACGTATTTCTGGACTTGTTATATTCTGTTTTAAACTGTACTGTACATTCCATTCTTAATTAGACGAATTCTGATGAGTGTTGTTTGGTTTCTCCATTGGAATGCAAATAAACATATAACTTCTCATGTAGTGAGGAGATTGCTGAGAGCTGCCCAAATTTGAATATTCTTTTCACTTACACTGTATTTAGATTTCGGGAGTGAGATAAATACTAGTTTTGAACCCAGGTTTCAGAATAATAAAAAAATTCTACTATAATTATTAATTTTTCTTAATCAGTATTATCTTAAAATAAAGATAAATAAAAACATTTGTTATATCGATTTAAGAGTAAACATTCTTGCGTGTTTTAAAGTTTTAGGCAGTTTTTAAGTATTGCTCGATTTAACTATCTTAATTCGTTTCAATCGTTTAAAAAAAAACATTTCAAAAGTGATATGAGAACCGTATAAATAGGGGTTTTAGTAGGGCGGGTCAGCCGGAAATTTTAGTCACTTTTTAAATATTGCTCGATTAAAATAAGTGAAGTCTCCTCTTCCCGTTTTAAGTAAATGTTTCAAAAGATGTTTGGCCGGGGAGCATTGCCTTTGTTATAATCTCGTCTTGTGAGATTTTCATAAGTGTGGCGGGTATTAAAAAATCTGAACTTTTATTGAATCTTTACAAAATCCAATTTTTTTAAAAATCCTTATCACATCCTTTGTGTTAACTGTTATGCTCATTTATAGCTCAATAAGCGAAATAATAACAATAATAATAACCATCATGCTACATATTTGTCAGAAAATATTTTTACTTTCACTCACTATTCGAGTCATACCCGTTAGTTTGTTACCCTTGCTTCCTCAAAATTGCACATCGAAAAGAAAATTGCTTCATACTCTGTTTTCGCTTTGTAGCTTTCTAGTAATATTATGTTTTTCTAAAGTTTTTATTTAATGAGTGTTCTAATTAAAAAAAAACAATTTCCGTAAAGTCTCATACACTTTATTTGTTGTTAAATGAAATAATTATCATAAATTTATTATACTATTTATAATATTTATTATTTAAAGTATTTTCATTAAAAAATGAATACCTACATAAAAAAGAAACTACAAAACTGATAAATATTATATAATATATAGTATGTTTTAGATTTATAACCAAACTGGTTTTATACTACTTATTATGAAGCCAATTTTAATTGACGACATTGGCCTTCATTTAAGCCACAGTGAATATGTGCATTCTAATGGGCTGTTTCTCTGCAAATAGCACCTTGAAGACAGATCGCTAATCCAATGTTAGCTAAGGCAAGGGAAATAATAATTTAATTGGAGTAGGATAAAAAATAAAGGATAAATGAATAAAAAAAAAAATGAATTGAAATGATTTAATAAGTAGAGGAAGCTATTATCAGTTCCCTAGTTTTTATTTTTCTGATTTTGATTATTTCACTTTAAGAATTGCTAATTATTTTATGAATGAGTGTACTTTATTAAGATGTTGTGTTATTTTTCTTTTATAATGACCATCACTTTTGAAGTTTCTTTAAGAACCGAAAATGTCCTCTCAACTTTTTCTATAATCAACCTGCCGAATCGTGTTCAGATTGAACTATATCAACATTTTTTGCGTATTGGCTTTTACGTTTTGTGATATTTATGTCTTGAGAAAATCTGTGATGTTTGTATGATGTATTTATTTGTGTTGAGATTTACCTCTGTAAGTGAAGTATCAAGCTAAGTTGTGCTGGTGTAATTTTTATAGTTTCGTTAATACACAGAGCTATACCATTTTGATTTTTACTTTCGTGAACGAACATATATATTTTTTTACCCTGTCCTTCCCATTTCTTACGTTCAGAGGGGAGAGTGTTATGCTATCGGTTACCACTTTATTCTAACCAGAGTGGGAAAGACGAGTTTTTATTCATCAGGCCATCACGGAATAAAAGTCAACTCTCCTAGACTGGAATCAAACCGGCGAGCCACTGATGTGATGAGACATCCTAGAAGGTACAATCGGGAGATCTTAAAGTAAGGTCCTGCGTACAATTACGGGAGCGATCAGCGATCAGATCAGAACCTTAACATATGGGGGAGAAGAACTAACAGTTAATTGCTTACGGAGACTGGATAGTCAATAACTTATGATATGAAGGCAAGGATGTTAAAATGGTTGAGGTGCGTTCTCGAAGGAAGCTAACAGAGCACCTCTTCACAACGAATGCCAATATAGTTATCAAGAGAACGCGTGGGAGACCAAAAACCAAATGGATAGACTCAACAAAGATGCTAAAGAGTTGCATTCAAAAAACTGAAAGCAGGATCCCAATACTCGAGAGTAGAACTTGAGAGAAGAACACAAACCCGATCTGGTGGGTCGACTCGTTTCTGTGGTGGAACCACAAAATAAAAACATGATCCCCCCTCCCCGCCATTAGAATAGGGTGATAACTCCTCCCTACCGTATGTCAATAATGACTGAGTCATAAAAAAATAAAATAAAAAGGGATGCGTGAACAAGGCTGCTTCAGACGGCCAAAGAAGTCAAAGAAACCAAAATGGACACACAAGAAGGGCCACTTTATACTAAAACTCTGCCCATTTTTAAGATTTTCTCAAAAACGGCTCCGATGGCTTTGATTAGACTCTTCATATCAGCGTATAACTGCTTGTTCTGAAAGAAGTTCGATGCCGACGTCTCAAAAATGTTTTGTCTAAAGTGCCATTGATTTTTTTTTTATTTGGTGCAATTAACCACCCCTCCCTGATTGCGGTAATAAAAAGTAGGTGAATATGAACCAACGTTTGTTAGAGCTTGATAATTAGCTAAAGGTGAAAATCTTTCTCTTCGGTTTTCATCAAACCGGACATAGACTGAGGATTAAATATAACGGAGAATACAACCCCTTCCGATCCTATTCTATAGTACACGGCTCTGTTATCTCTCATATTCTAGGCACGACCAAAGTTGATAGTTATTTTTACATCTCAATATAGATAATTTTTTTTATTTCCTTAGTTATTCATCAAATTCTTTCATTATTATGAAACCATTTGATAACTAACTAAAAATATAACCATGAGGCGACCTATTCATACACTCGGAGTTGAGCTTTGGAATTCTACTATATCATATTACTTTCGCACCCAATCCTTTCCATCTAAAACCCTTCATTAAAATCTTCAAAACACTATACGATATATAACGCCACAAATAGATTTATGCTGACCCAAATGTCACTTATATTACCGATTAAACATTTAGTAGATCTTTCTTTCATTATAAATGCCATACCCATTGGATTTTTAACTAAGCTCTTCTTTCGATCCCCAATAGTCCTCTCAGCTCCCTAAAAAGAAGATAGTTTCTGCTGATATCTAACTGTTGGTGTTGGATATTATATTAGAGGATTGTTAAGGTTGCGGTAAATGAAGAACACAAATAATTTGGTTTGAGCTCCTGTCTCTATTTTCCATTTTTTCCCTGTGAATTATTTATCAAATGGTTCAACACTAGTATTTATTATCAGTAACAATTAGTAATGGTTATTGATTTCAAACTAGTAATATTTAAAGGAAGGAAAATTTTTAAATATTCGTCATTTAAGTTCTACTACACTATTTCAATGAGGATAACACTTTTTTTTTTTTCAAATTACCTCTTTGCACAATCGTTGGTCTACAAAATACTGAACTCCTAACCCTTCATGGGTTGTAGTGGTGCAGATTTTAATTGTTTTAACATCTATCTGGTATTAAAGAACATTTAACTGTACATTGATTTACTAAGTTTTTGAGAAAATATAAAAAAATGTAGAATCGATTCTTTAAAGTGGCACTTATGTGCTGTTTTAAAGTGGCGATTTAATCAAAACAGTTGATGTCACACCCCAGACTAAATACTCTCTTTAAATATTTAATTTCAGTTTTGTACGACTTTTCGCTTTACGTAGCTCCCATAAATTTCATATGAAATTTTTGCCAATAATACAACAGTTTAACAAAAGATAACGACGATATAGTGGTCTCAGCTTTTCCCATTTAAATCAGATGTTTCTATTCTAATCAAGTTATTCATAAAATGCTTTACTTATTTTTTATTCATTGCTTATTATTGCAATTTTATTTAAATAAAAAAAATCAAAGGTACTTTAGAGAAAGATTTTTTTTTTTAATTCTTCGTTTAAGCTCTGTACGTTATGTACTGTATGCTAACTGTACGTTGGCGTATCAATTTAAAATCGATTCTTTAAAGTGGCAACTCCGGTTGGTCGGTTTAATCTAAACAGTTGCTGTCACACCCCAGACTATACACCCTCCCTAAATATATAATTTTAGTTTCGAACAACTTTTCGTTTTTGAGCTAGGCTGTTCACATACACCAACCATTTTGCTTACCATAGATTGACCATTGACTTATTCGGACTGAAGGGACCTCAACTTCCCTCCCGTGTATTTCTGTTGAAAATTCGAATTCCAGATTTCGAAGGATCGCAATATTTCAACTTACGATATATTCCATATATCGGTATTTGGAATTAAAATAAGTTTATTTTATTGAAAATTTATGTCTGATTCTTCGGAGAAACGATGAAGGAATGTACGCTATTACATTACATTACTCTGAACAGTCTTTAAACCTTTTTTTTTTTCTTTTCCACGTGAGTTCCTTCAATCAACTGATATAAGGAAAATAGTCTTGGTAATTTACGTCATTTAGAGAATATTGAACGAGGTCATATCAATTAATTTATTATTTTTTTAAAATTGATTCCAGTATGTACAAATTATCTTCTCCGGTGACGTTTATTAAGTTCGAATTGGATTTTCATCACTGCATTTAACTTGTTCTTGACCATGGTGCGTTTAAAGCACTTCAAATTTAAGAGATTTGAATTTATCTGAGAGTGTATATTTTGTGACGACAAGCAGGCTCTCCCCTCATAATGTTATATATTTTTTTATAATACGCTGAGCATGACAGTGGTTTTATCATATTTGAAATGAAAAGATTATGTCTGAGTGAATGGGAACACAAGAGGCATGACTGACAATTTGTAAATAAGATTTTGTTTTGCTATCTAGATCTAATCATATAATCTGTCAGTGGCGAAGCGTACTGAAGGCGACAGCATTTAACAATATCTTGTAAAATTTGACTCACTTCATTTCATGACTTTATTATTAGTAGCCTGTAAAATACATAAATATGATTGTTCTTGCCAAAAAGTTTTTTAGAATCACTGAATACTTTAGTTTTTAAAATTAAAATACTTAAATAAGGGGTAGACAAATTTTCATCCACGCTAAGCCACAAAAAAAAAATATATATAATTAAAATCTGTACCAATACAACCCATGAAGGGTCAGGGGCTCAGTACTTTTTAAGGAAGTACTTTTACTAGGCCAACGGTAGTGCAAGGAGGTGATTTGGTCAGAATCCCGCTCGACCGTTAGATTTTTACCTAGCTACGGGTTCCCAATTTATGAGGCTGGGTTGGCTCCACGAGTGCTCTAGAACCCACAGAGCTGACTCACGGCTAAAATGTAAGCTTCAGTATTGATAAAATTGTGAAATTAATAATTGGTGATAATCTTACAATTTTGTCAAGCGCAGGTAGCAGACACTTTGACAACAAAGAAGGAATTTTATTTACAATACTGTAACTTATATACCTTGCTTTCTTAACTTTTATTTTGGAATACATTTTTAAGTAGAAATAAAAAAAATAGTTTTCCTAGCCCAATTCGCTACGCCAGTCGATCTAAATAGTTTTAGTAATCTTGAATTTATATAAAATCTAGTGGAGTTATTTTTGTTCAAGCGAACGCCGGACATAAAAATAAAACAGAATATCCTCCAAAAAATCTAGTCCAAAAATGTCTATTCTTTTATTTCAAAAGATAACGAGATCGAGTGGTCTAGTTTTTTTCCTATTCGAGCCTTTCTCTTTTTTTCCTTTTTTGCCCATTAGTTATTCAACCAATTTTATAACATTTTTTATTTATCAATTATTTAGAGCTGGCAACGATGAAAACAGTTTATTCCTTTCAAATAAACAGAAATAGAGGTACTTGAGAGGAAGAAGCTATTTGATATTAAAGAACATTCGGTTGCACATTGATATATCAAGTTTAATCAAAATCGTTGAAGCTATTATTGATAAATCGAAGAATTTGAAAAATTTTCATAAACAAATTTCTGTCACACCGCAGGTATACACCCGCCTCAAATTCTAAGTTCAGTTTCGTTTGGGAGACCATTTTGTGAAATTAGTTTTGTTTTTAACCCTAGAATTTTTGGATCAAGTATCACCTGAAAAAGTTTCATTAAAATTAGTGGTCTCCAAACTCCCCCTTCTCCCTTGTTAGGGTTAAATCTTTTTCGATACATATCAATAAAAAAATAAATAAATGGATGAGGAATGTATTTTCTACGTTCCGTGTGGCTTGTATACGCAATTTCATGCTTCTTACATTATTTATAAACTCCAATAATCTTCTATTGTAGTATTATTTAATTTTTACTTTATTTATGCTCTCAAACACTATTACGTTCCGCTAAAAAAGACTAATAAAAATTATCAGGATATTTTATATAGATCATTTCATATTTCCAGATATTTTCTTGTATTTTTTCCCCTAAAAAAATTGTTTTATTATTTCTGTTATTTAAATAAATCCACGAAATGTTATAAAATAAAACTTAGAAATCAGTAGATTTATTGGTTTTTTTTTTTTGGGAGGGGTGGGAGAAGGGGGGGAAGGATCCAATAATTAACGAAGATGTTTGCGACTACATCATTTTCATTTAACAAATTGTTAATTATTCATGTCTTATTTAAATAAATCCACATCATTTTATCGTACACAACTTAGAGTTAGAAGATTTATTTATTTTTTTGTTATGGGTTAACCTATGTTTGGAGAAGATTTGTGAGATTAAATCATGCACGAAAATGTTTTTCTTTTATTAAAATAAATAAATCAAACATTTTCAAGATTTTTAATGATCACGTTATTTAGTAATTGCAAAGCCAATGTACACTGTATAATTTTCTGGGCATAAGATCTGTTATCAGTTTTAACAGTAGGCTTGTGGAGAGATTTATGGTTGCATTTCGGACCATCATCGGTAAACAATAATTTGAGTTATGTAACATGCTATCGTCCCTGTTGATAATAAAAAAAAGGAGTTTAAATTAAGTTAAAGAAGAATATGGTTTAAAGAATTAATTAACCATATTTTATGATGGTCTCCTAAGCGCGGGGTTAATTAGGTCCTAAGTTTCGATAATTAAGTTCTCCTGTCGCATAAAAAATTAGAAATTTTTCGTAAGGTAACATAAATAAAATTTGGAAAAAATGCCACATATAAAAATTCTCTAAGAGTGGGAGTTCATGAGAAAAAATATTACTAGTCATCTTTTAGCTGCAAAACTGATTGAGCTATAAAGCTATGAATCTAAATAGGGAATATCTATTAGTACTAAAATTGAAGTCAAATCTATTGTAGTTTATGTTCTTAGGAGTACCATTTTTCATAACATTTGCCAAAATAAATTTACAAAATGTTAATTTCATATTGATTGGAAAAAATGTTTTTTTTTTTTTAAAGCTGTATTTCGGGAACTATAGAACGTAAGGAGTTCTAGTAGGGTCCAAATTTCAACAAATTTGTACAACTGTGGATTGGGTTTATTAATCATTAATACTTTTAATAATTAAATAATAATTATTTTATTAATAATTAATACTTTTAAATCGCATATACCTTAATATGCAGCACTGAGTCAAAAATCAAAAATGAGTAAGAATCTTTTGTTTTACAGCCACCATCTTGGTATTCATTATTATTTTTTTAAACCATTAACACAATCTTTTTCGGCTTGTAATTTTATTTAAATCAATACCACACAAGAATGTTTTTATAATTTTAGGGAAATGAAATCCAGATGGGTGCCGAAAAACGCCAAGAACATAAAAATTCAAACCTATTTTTTCTTTATATCTCCTCTGTTAATATTGTCGAGAATCTGATTAGCCCATAGTTTTTTATTTGAGGAATTTTTAGTAAGGGAAAGTATTGTGAACGTGAAAAATTTCAAATTCGAATTTATGTTATTGTTTCGAGGGAATACATGTTTTAAGACCCAATAACCAGGTCCATAGGTCCAAATAACCTGGTCTCGTTTATCGTAAATGGTCTGCGTGTGCTGGTCTGAAATTATGTATTTAGGGTGGGCATATCCTGGAATGTTATAGCAAATTTTTCTATAAAATCGACCAATTTATAGAATCGATTTTTTTCGAGTTTTCGAACAAAATACAGGTTTATCTCTTGATAAAAAATAATATGATAAAAAATATGAAACTGATTAAAGACTGTTCAGAGTTTTATAAAACTGTACATTTCCTGTGGGAAACGAGGTATAGAGAATTTCCTAAATGAAACTTATTTTTACTTTCATTATTATTTTTGTGAAATATATCATTTCCATTTACCTTATTATATCAGTTATCTAGAGGAACTGAAGTGAAAAAAAAAAGAAAGGAATACACATTAAATAAAATAAAAAACTTGTAATAGTGCACATTTCTTGTAAGGAACCAGACATAAATTTGCAATAAAACAAACTTATAAAATTCCAAATACCGATATATAGAATATATCGATCCTTTAAAATCTGGAATTCGAATCTTCAACAGACATACACGGGAGGTTGAGGTCCCTTCAGTCCAAATAAGCAAGTCTTGGAAAATATTCTCTAAATGACGTAAATTACCAAGACCATTTTCCTTATATCAGTTGATTGAAGGAACTCACGTGGAAAAGAAAAAAAAAAGTAATGCACATTAAGTAAAAAAAAAATGTTTAAAGACTATTCAGAGTAATGTAATGTAATAGCGTACATTCCTTCATCGTTTCTCCTAAGAACCAGACATAAATTTTCAATAAAACAAACTTATTTTAATTCCAAATACCGATGGAATATGGAATATATCGTAAGTTAAAATATTGTGATCCTTCGAAATCTGGAATTCGAATCTTCAACAGAAATACACGGGAGGGAAGTTGAGGTCCCTTCAGTCCGAATAAGTCTTGGAAAATGGTCGGTGTATGTGAACAGCCTAGCTCAAAAACGACAAGTTGTACGAAACTTAAATAATATATTTTTAGGGAGGGTGTATAGTCTGGGGTGTGACAGCAACTGTTTAGATTAAATCGACCAACCGGAGTTGCCACTTTAAAGGATCGATTTTACTATTTTTAAGGATTTCCTCAAAAAAAGCTCAGACGATTTTGATTAAAATTGATATGCAAACGTGCAGTTAAATGGTTTTAATATCTTATCTTCATTATAATTGTCTGGCAGTGCTTAATAGAAGAATTAAAAATAAAAATCTTTCTTTAAAGTACCTTTGATTTTCCTTAATAAAAAAAATAACATAAAAAGTTCCCATTGTTTGCAATAATAAGTAATGAATAAAAAAAAAAAAGTAAAGATTTTTATGAATAACTTAAGGAGAATAGAAACATCTGATTCAAATGGGAAAAGATGAGAAGGCTATATCTTCGTTATCTTTTGTTCAACTGTTGTATTATTGCCAAAAATTTCATATAAAATGGTCGGTGTATGTGAACAGCCTAGCTCAATAACATGAAGTCGTACGAAACTTAAATTATATATTTATGGAGGGTGTATAGTCTGGGGTGTGACAGTAACTGTTTAGATTAAATCGACCAACCGGAGTTGCCATTTTAAAGAATCGATTTTACTATTTTTAAGGATTTCCTCATAAAAAGCTAAGATGATTCTGATAAAAATTGATATGCCAACGTACAGTTAAATGGTATTTAATATCAGCTGGGCTTTATCTTCACTATAATAAAAACAAAATTTCAAAAATAAAAACAACAGCGTTAACTCGGACAGGAGCCAACCAATCTAGACAAAACCTGGAGACGTATATACCGTGTAATGTGAAAGTTGTCGCGATGCGGTCAACGCACCAGATATTTCTTGTTTTTATTAAAAAAAATATTTTTACAACAAACATATTATGCTGAGCTTATATTAAACCCGTAAAAATGATAAATATTTTTAAATAGAATTTTTTTTCTTCATAAATGTGACTGTTATAAATTTCTTATGAAGAGGTATTTAATGAATATTAATGAAAATATAAAGTACTCATTAGTCACTCGATATTTAATTTATGTACATACATATAAATATTTAAATGTAAAAAAAGATTTGTGGGGGTGGCTAGTTACTGCTCTTTGGTGAGGCAATGGATTAACTTCAACTAACTTCAAGGATCTGGGTTCGAATCCGGCTGTGGCGGACGTTGAGCCCTGTGGGCTCGGGAGCCATCCCACCAAAAATCTGGCGGTCTAGCGAGATTCTGACCAAATCACCTCCTTGTACAACATTTAATCTAATAACAGTACTTCCATATAAAGATCCTCTATGGATTGTAGTGGTACATATTTTATTTGAAAAATTTATACTTTTCGTAGACTATGAATGTAATTTTATTGCATAATAAATGAAATTACTATATAATAGAAATATATATGTATTTTATACAACATTTTTTAATAATGTATAACTTAGTGTTAAAAAAGGTATTATGTGTTTAGAAGTTAAACAAATAATTCATTATACCTATAAAAAATCTGAATTTTTTATTTCAACAAAAAATTTAATAATTATAACTTTTAATAGAAACTGTTTTACGTAGGATTAGCCTAAATCAGTAAAAGCATTATGGATTATAAAAAATAATGAAAATTAATATCGTATTGCGTTAAAATGTTCATTAATATTATTGAGTGTCAATATTTTTTTTAATTTCGCCATCATATCAAAACTTTGGCGTTTTAAAGTTTGGATTACACAGAATCATTTTGTTTACTTCCTCAATCATCAGTCTTGTCTGAATCCATTTTTACTCCACACATTCTTCCATAAGAGGAAATATGTTTGAAAATGGGAGTATATTCAACTCGAATAGTAAATTCCGTCGATATAAAATCTCTATTGAGCAGTAGAATAAAGAGTGGCCGGCAAAACTCAACAAGTTTAATTCTATACTGGAAGGTCAGATTTTTCTTACATTGGTCTCAAGTATAGTTTATTATTAACATTTACATATAAATTGAATAATGTGTTTATGATGACGCTGGAATGATTTAGTTGAAGTTGTTACGACAGTCCGAGAGCTAATAGATACTTTCTTGTAAATGTAATTGTATAAAGGCCGGCATGATTCTAGATTTAGATAGATCTAGCACAATAAAGTTAAGTAAAATGTGATCGAGGAAGCTGTGAGAGTTAATAGTTCTTGTTTCAGCTGAGTTATTGCTTGTTCTTCGCAGGATGTCTATGGCGATTAACTCATTAGTTTTTGGTTCAGTGAAGATTTTTTTATTTTGTTATATGTAACATACAATTGTAAGCCGGAAATTCATAAGTTGGTTTCAATTTTTTTTTGGTATTCAACCTAAAGTGCAATATAATCTGAATTTTAATGCATTAGTTTAGACGAAGAAAGATTAGTTACGAGTAGGCATGCCTGTGGCATATCCAGTTTCTATAACTTGGAAAAACCTTGGAGGAAAATCTTGCGTTTGAGTATGATAATTGCTTCTTTACTTAGTTTCATAGCAGTTGGAAAATATTCCCGCTTCACGTAGTGTTAAAGAGTTACACCCTTCATAGGTTGTTGTGCTACTTAGTCGATGGCCGACGGCTCTAGTCTCATCCAACCGATTTGTCTTGTGAACCCACCATCAACTTTTTAACTCCCAGGATCTTCGGAGCACTATCTGGTAAACAATCATTCTACCTTGGCTAACTTAACCTTAGCTTTGCTGCCATACTGTGTTGTTCTAAAAAGGCAGTCGCTTCGATATCTGCGCATGTTCATCCTAGCTACGTGACCCATATCAGCAGCCTATTTTCGTGACTTGCGGAATATGTATTTCTTTAAAAAATGGTTTGGTTTGATCGTTTGTACCAGCAATTGATCTAATGACTGATCAAAATATCCGACAGCAAATGTTTCTCTCGAATACTTGTAGTTCTTAGATTCTAAGATTTTATAGTTTAGGGCAAAAGATAACACTGGTCATGGAGTTATGACAATATTTATTGAACACAGTAACAACACGGAACGGAACAATAGAAGAGACTAACTAATATATACAATGTGTAAGGTTATACATGAAACGTGGTCGAGACAGTGTTGCCACTGCAACAGCTCATCGTCACTGATCTATAATAGTACCGGTTTTTATATATTTATAAACAAGTGGAAAAACCGACCTAACAATCTTAAGACAGAATTATTTATTTTTTCTTAACTTATAGCAAAACATTTTTGTCACAATTTTGTGACAATAGATGAAAATTCATAAGTTTAATATAAATATGTCACTTAAGTACGAGTATTTAGGAGATCAACTAGATTCAAGGTTAACATTCATTAAAAAAAATAATATTTAAATAAATAAAGCTATAGACTTATGTTCCTTATGTTATGGTGCTTTGTACCCCCCCAGCCAGCGACTCCTGGACCAATATTGTAACCCCCGCCTCCAGCGGACCCAGCCCAAGCCATATTTTGCCAGACGCAGCGGACTCCTTATAATGCCATATGGCAAAGGAAGGTCACTATATGTATGCATATATTATATCATTACATTATATATTACATCTCTAAATCCTGTTCATATTACCCAGTCGATCCGGACGACCATAATGTTTTCTTTGCTGCTACTCCTTCTTCGACAACATTATGCAACTTTTCATCTTATCACATCCCTGCAATACATTTTGATTCCAATAACTTTTATTTCTTAAATGTTTCCCCAGATGATTTAATCTGTGCAGTCCTCAAGTACAGAACTAATGATTACGTCAAGATCATCAAACTTTGTCTCCCCACCATTCTTCCTGGCTCTCTGCACATTTCTAACTTCTCCCTTAAAAATTCTATTTTTCCCAAAGCCTGGAAGAAAGTCCTGGTCCGACTGTTGAACAAAGTACCTTTTCCTTTTTCATTTTCCGACTTTTGGCCAATATCCGTTTTATCTAACTTGGCCAAACCACTCAAAAGATTAGTCCACTCCCAACTTAATAATTTTTAAACTTTACTTAATCCTTTCCAATCCGGTTTTCGCTCTCAACATTCCACACAATCCGCTTTATTAAGAATATCCCAAGACCTCCAATGTCTATAGACAATCATCAAATATCAATTTTAGTTCTTTTTGATTTTTCGAAAGCATTTGACTCAACCATAAGTTAACCATAAGACCTTCCTCAATAAACTTCAAAACCTTCCCATGTCAATTAGTGTCTTTAAGTGGTTCCTCTCCTTCCTGTCCCATCGTTCCCAAACAGTCACCATTCCAAACAAACCTCTTTCCTCTCCCCTTCCTCTGACAGGAGTTGTTCCTCAGGGGTCCTCACTTTCATCAATCCTTTTCTCCGTTTATATTAACGATCTTTCTGATTCCATTCTGCACACACTTATATGCAGACGATTTCCAAATCTATCTATCCTTCCATCCCTCCGAGATGCTTGAGGCCATTCAAAAGATACAAGAAAATATTGATAGTGTTAATGCAGGGGGGTTTAACAATGATTTGAACTTGAATGCTGAAAAAAACAAGGCCATCCTTATTGGTTCCGAGCGCCTCCTTCATTCCCTCCCTTACTGTTCTCTACTCTTCCTTAACAACCAACCAATTCACTTATATCCTACATTAAAAAACCTTGGAGTCACCTTCGACCAACACCTCTCCTGGAATAATCACGTTTCCCAAATCACACGCAAATCCATAACTGTATTCAAACAGTTCCTAAGACTCCGAAATTCCATTCCTCAGAACCCCCGTCAGCTCCTAGTATCCTCTCTCGTCTTCCCCCACTTCGACTACGGTTCTAGAGACAGAAGAGATGAATTTTTTTAATTATTTTATGTACTTATCACCCTATCCTGCCTATTAGACAATACGGGTGTTCGCAGCAGTGGGTACAACTCATTGCTGCCTATGACATTACATAGCTGTGCACACAGCTTGCTCTTGCTACAAAATATATCTTGCTCTTCTACTGAGGCCTTGCTGGTGTAGCTTATTCTCTTCCCTCCATACACGAAGGTCTTGTAGTGCGGGTAGTTTTCTTTTTTTATCAGCTCAGGAAGATCCGGAACCTGACAAATTGGGCATAGATGATCGATGTTTATGCCATGTGCAGCGAGCTTAGCTCGGAAACCCCTATGCCCCGTGAGGAACTGTGACATCCAGTAGTCGAGGAGGAACCACGTAGATTCTAGGCGTGAACCAACGGATTCATGAATTGCTTTGTAAGATTTATCTTTGGGTTTCCAAGGCGCCCCCAAGTCTCCCGCTGGTATATCGAGTTGAAGTGGCTCTAACCAACCACCCGAAGGCAATACCTCCTTGGTGTTTTTCTATTGTGTTTTTTTTTTCGGCCAAGACTCCCAATGGAGTCCTATACTGCCTAACCATGGTTGGTGGTCAAAGTTCTTCATTTTGTGGGACCGCCACTCAATGAAAAAAGTCGACGTCCCTGGCCGGATTCGAACCGGCACCGCCAATAGACTTCAAATTGGTAAGACTGTGTCTTAACCACTAAGCTACGGGCGGCCCCTATTGTGAGCTTCTTGATCTCCTCACTCTCTGTTTATCCATCCACTCATTAAACACCAGATCCCAACCGATGAATTTACATATGCCCTCGTTTAGAACCGCTTTCTTCAGCAAATCCTTCGTCATATGTGCAACCTCCTTCTGGAATTCTCTTCCCATCTCCAATCGCCAATCCTCATCCATTCTTTCCTTTAAACAACACCTATTCCTTCACTTATTGTATAACCGAACCTCGGCATCATTGTAATCAAAGGAATAGGCATATATTGATTAACATTAAAAACAGTACTTAAGCCAATATCCCAATGTAATTTAATTTTACTTACTGGAAACTTGTAAATGCTTGCCAGACAAAAATATTAATGCATGAACAATGCAATTGCAAACAATGCAGACAAAAATATTTCTTCTAAGGGGACATATGTCCCAGGATAAAAGATGATGATACATTGCGTCAGTTTAATAAATTAGATTAGGAGGCAAGAAAAAAAAACCAAAAAAACAAAGATACAAATCTTTTTTGTTATAATTTTTTTTTTCAAACAATAATTAACTATAACCAAAATACAATATATTTAAAATATTTTTTTTAGCAATTTTATTTTATCTCATTATGTCGGAGATGTCTAGTCTTAGGCGATTTCTCCAGCCTGATATCTCTTTATAGAAGGCCCACGACAAGGCGTATTCATTAATAGGTTTGAAAGGAAGGCCGTGCCAGGGGATGAGCCCTGGACACTGACTAGGTAGAGGAGGTCTACGTGAGAGAGTCTGAGGCAGAGTAGCAGTTCTAGTTGCCGAGATGAAGCGGAGGGACTAGAACTGTCATGATAGGAGCCAGCTTACTAGTTGCCGAGATGAAGCGGATGGACTAGAGCCGGGGAGAGACGGGTAATTACACTGGTTGCCGAAATGAAGCGGACGGACTAAGATTGCTGGAGTAAGGGAGAGGAAATAGGTTACAATCTTAGTGCGGAGATGAAGCCGGCGGACTAAGATTGCTGGAGTAAGGGAGAGGAGATAGGCCATAGTCTAAGGTGAGCATAATAAAAACAAACTCTTGAGAGAATAGACTAGCGATAAACTTCTCTATCTCAAGTAGAGTGTAAGCCACCAGTGCTATGACTAGACCCGGAGAAGGCTTGATCTGATGGATCAATCCTGGAGACAATTGAAGGCCTCATGTGATCGGTTATCACTGAGAATTCACTCTTTTAACTCTACTTGAGATGGTTCCGTAGAATCTTATTGCTCAATCTCTTTTTATTTTATAATTAACATTCTTACAATTTACATATTAACATATATACATTTATACAAGACATCGTATTTTTATAATGATAAACTTATATACAATTATACAGCTTCTTAGACGCTTGTAGTGCTGGCCCCTGGCGGGTTATAGCGGTACTCCGTGCTCGCTGACTGCTACAGGACTCCCCCCTTAATGACGGAGTCATAGGTACGTAAATGAGGAATGTTTTACCGCCTCAGAGAAGCGATAATTACAATTAATGACACTGATCCGCAACGCACGTTCAATCCATTACACAAATGTCATGAAAATTAAAAGATATTATCGATAAATAGAAATATTGAAATAAATAAAAAAAAAATAGCCACAACAGTAGAAAAATTAAAAATCAAATAAATAAGTTTTAAAAAACTAATAAGTCAATTAAAAAAATATATAAATTAGTTGAAATAATAAGTAAAAAACACTAATAAATAAGTTAAAAAGCTAAATAAAAAATCTAATATTTATAAAATAAAAAAAAAAAAAGTATTTAAATTTTAAATACCAAGCCTAGATTTCGGAATTCGTTACTTTAGCGTAGTATGATCAAGTTTAGTATCATTTGCCTCAAGCATGTTGAGTTACCATAATTTAGTTAGATTGGTCAAGTAGTCCCCAGAATTAGTGAGTTTAAACAAACTCTCCAGATTTATATTGGCGCTGCTGTCCTGCAAGAACAACTTTCCCATCTCGAGCAGGCATCCACCAATTCCTAATTCCATTATTTAAAAAATGTCCACCACCTTGTCCAACCACCTCAAGCGTGTTCTTCTTCTATCACGGTTTTTACAAGGTTGGTCTTCGATTTGGCGTTTTGGAAATGATTCTTTGGGTATAGGAGCTACTTGACTTAGCCATCTGATTTGGCTTTCTCTTACAATTAAAACCAAACATTTTGCGTAGCTGTTCGTTAATGCAGATTCTTCATTGTAAATGTTCATACACTCGGCCATAGATCTCGCGCAAAACGCGTCCCTCCCGTGACAGCAACTCCTTTCTGACGTCTTAAATATTACTCATGTCTAAGAACCAAAGATGACGCTATGTCGAACGACTTTCTCATACACCATAATCTTGATCCTGCGTGACCGGGAACTGTAATTCAGAGTTTTTCTTCTGGTAAAGCAGCATCTAATCTCGGTATTCATCTTTGCTTTCAATTCCTGTACCATTTCATAATTTTCGGTTATTTGTGCTGATAGTTTGTGGAAAAAAAGTATTTAAATAGTAAGATATTTATTTTACATGATACAGTGACAAGTACATGTAACAATGCGAGATACAGCAGCAGCAGTACCTAGAGCGAAGTTACACCCTTAACTCACTGCCATCTGTGTTGCTAGTATACTATACCCAATAAGTGCACCCAAATTTGAAGGTTTCAACAACTTTCAGGGTGCGGTATCCTATTTTATATATTTTCCACCTCCATAAGCTTTTTATGAACGTGTAATGTCTTTTGATAGTTGATAAGTAAGGCTACCACAGAGGGTGGGAGCATATTATTGTATTTTGCATTTAAATGAAAATAAAGAGATTTTGTAAATAAAAAGGGTGGGAGTGGAGGGTTTGCCTTTTAAGGATTGTACGATTTAGATTGTTTTCAGTTAAGGATCCCAAGAGGATGGTATCTTGGCGTCATAGCTTTTAATTTTTTAGGGCATCATCAAATCAAAGAGTTACCAACTTCGTGATTTGTTAGTTTGCTGCGATTCCTAAGAATTATAAACTCAATAAATTCTCGTGACTAATAAACATTAAAAAAACTGCATACAAAGTTTTAGTACGCCTCGAGAGGGATCACGCTTCTCTTAAGGTTATGTCCTATAATAAATAAATTGGAGGACTGACCAATCCTAATTTATAAATTATTGCAGAGGTTATCGTCCACATTAGGCGCATTACCACACTCATTTTTAAATCACTTAATGTTATTCTTGAGCTTTTACAGTATAAGCAATGTATCAGTTAAATCAACGCTATCATAGTCCTTTATAAAGTCTATAAATCTCTTTGAAAAATACCTGTAGAAATTTACTGTGTTCCTTAGCCAGAAATTATACTAGACAACCTTCATTTTTCTTTTCTAAACCTGTTTTTTTCAAGTAGCTTCTCATTAATCATGGTGGGATTTCGTGCAAAAAGACAAAAAAACAAAACAAAAATAAAAACAACTACCTAGGATGCGTGTAGTTCCTTTGATTCTCCTGCTATCAAATCACTTTAATTTCCACTGAAATCTAAAGTATTATCACGTGTTTCCAAAACACGTTTGTCTATGTTCACCCCAGAGATGGTTCATTGTAGCCTTATTTTCAATCAAAGATATTTAAATAAAATAAATTGTATCCAATTAAGTAGCAACACTCTGTATTATTACATTAAATGTCCAACGAGGCCATCCTCAAGGGCAATCGTAACTATAAATTTACAGCCTCACTTCCAAATATTAAAATATAAAAAATATTTTTGCAGGCTATTCTGCCCAGGTGTAATGAAACTAGCCAATTAACCTATATATGTCACTTATATTTCATTTAAATATAAAAACTTTTAATTTCAAATAATCTAAACACTGTAATCATTCACTTATCCACTATATTATTTATTGTTATATAACAATAATTATATAGTTACATATAATATATTGTTTCAAAAAAATCTTGTTTTAAAAATTGACGAAATAAGATTATACTGTTATAGGCAAAGGGAAGAAACAAGAATTTGATTGTGATGTAATAAAATTTATTCTACAAGACAATAAACCTTTAAGATGCAGGAGGGCTCCGAAACGTCGGTGTTATATCAAAAAAATATGGAGTTTACATCTATAAAAATGTTTTTTGGAAAGTAAATATCATGGAAGACTTATGTTATAAAACACTTCATATTTTATCTTTAGAAATGGCCAATAAACGAAAAGTAGGTATGTGAAACCTGTAGTTTGAAGGACTAAGGCACTAAATTTAAATAAATAAAATCGGCCCATTAGTTTTGGAGGAATTCCGAGGACAGCGGCCAGATGAATTTTTTTTTTTTAATAATTTATTTATTGTTATTACAACTGTATACACATATATACAAGTAAATTTGCTGTAGGTGACATAGTGACATGATACAAACATGTGGAGAATCTACCCACTGATATAACTCCAATAACATTTCTATAGGAGAAGATCTCGAGGCCATCTTCTTTTCAGACGCCTAGGAGGATTATTAGGTAATGAAGGAGAAACCAGGCTAGAAACAAGTGGATTTGGGTGGTTGAGAAATTTATTATGGAAGGAACGGTATCTGGTTCAGGGCAAATCGGCAACATATGGATTGAGGTCCTGATCGATGACTTGATTTGGGACAAAGTAAGGAGCATTAAGGATTTTACGAAGGATTTTGGACTGTAAGGATTGGATTCGGGAGGAATTTGATGGTTTAGTGGAGCCCCAAAGCTCAACTCCGTATGTCCAGATAGGTCTTATAGTCATGTAGATCAGTCTTTTGTAATGGATTGGCAATTTAGACCGTTTGTCTAGTAAATGTTGCAATAGTCTGAATCTACGAGCAGTTTCTTGTCTTTTTAGTCTTGTATGAGGATTCCATGTCAGTCGTTTGTCGAGATGTAGTACTAAGTAACGGATCTGTTCGCCAGGAATAAGTGGGGAATTACTAAAGGATACTGTAGGGCAAGAGGTCATGGGTTTACGTCGAAGGGTAAATGTGATTTGGTGGGATTTATTTCAATCCTCCAGTTTTGGCACCATTCTTCAAGGGTGGTGATGTGGGATTGGAGGGTTTAGGATACAATGTAAGGATCATTGTTCACTTACAATAGACATATGTCATCGGCATACGTGGTGAGGATAGTGTTAGGATGGGTTGAGATGTTATGTTTATAGGTTCTCCGTATTTTCGAATGTGAAACTTCAAGTTTGGGCCGTCCATAGCTCAGATGGGTAAACCTAAGTCTTTCTTTCTGAGATCTGCGGGCGGCGCCGGTTCGAATCCGGTCTGGGGCGTTGACTTTTTCTATTAAGTGGCGGTCCCACAAAATGAAAATCTTGATTTCCACCATAGTAGTAAGAATCAGGTTTGTCACCTGTATATAACTAGGCAAACATCACCTTCGCTGTGGATTGCCTTAAAATATATACATATATATCTTCAAAGTTTGAGTTGTAAATAATTTATTTTTTTTTTGGAAGAAGATAGTTGATCGTATGAAGTTGATTGGTGGAAGATGGTAAATATATGTATCAAAATATTAAAAGAAAACTATTTATTATTAACCATTGAAACAGAGCTGTCAACACAAGTTGACCTAAAGTTTCAAAATGGGGCAAAACGTTGGTTAACAATAAATAGTTTTCTTTTAATATTTTGATAACTTTATTGATCGCCACCCGGAGTATCTTCTTACAATTATTATTTTTTTAATTAAAAAAGTTCAGTCTAACAAAAAAAATATTAAAAATATCTGAGCAAAGAGTCAATCAGTAATTATGCAGTTCAATTAAACATAGAAAGCAACAAAACTGTAAAAGCCACTTAGATAGATTTATTTAATAAATGCATTTATAAACTTTTTTTGCCTGGTCTCAGGCTTCCTTCATACTAAAAAAAGTCACTGCATTCCCTAATCGCCTTGAATCTGCATTCTTTTTTACAGTTTACGCATACATCATCATTCTCTTTATTTTATCAGGAAAACTTTTTAATTGAGAACACAAAAAACACGTTTAGTTTGTAAGTAATAAGTCAAATATTTTTGAAAAAAAAAAAAATATTCTGATAGATGGTCCTTGAAAGAGTAGAATTGGTAATAACTAAGAACCGAAACCTGTTATTAACGTGTGCCTTTATTTCACTTTGTCCACCAGTTGATGATTAATGACTTCCAATCAAATTTGGAACATTTTTCGAAGTCGAATCAACTCTTCGCAAAAGTTGAACTGACGACATAACACAACAGAAGTACAATAATTTAATAAGTTTGAATTTGATAATTGTTTAGCCTTTTGTTCCTTTCTTTTTTTTTTGGGTTATTTCATGTTATAATCACTTTTTTTTATTATTTTTGATGATAAATATACTAATTTTATCATATACCAACACAAAAACAAATTCAATTTCTTGAACATCAAAATTTGAGATTTTACGTTTTAAGATTCGCAGAATCAATAAATCAAAAAAACATAGAAAATCAGTCAACCCTTCATCTCTACATTTCTCTGAAACTACTTGGCCGATTCAGCGTAAAAGTCAAAGGTTATACAACGATGACGTATCTCATTACTATCCGTAATTTTATTTCAAAATGAGATTCTAGCAAAAATTTCTCTCATCCATATCTCTACTATTATAAATAAAAAATAATAATTTAAAAAAAAATTAACTTCTGAAAGAGTAGAGCGATTATGTTTTATTACATAAAACGTATTAATTACTCTTAGAAATAATTTGCAGAGATATGGTGTATCATATTTTTTTTTCTAACTGGTATAATACTTATTAAAGAGAATTAATACTGTCTGTCACAAATTAAAGGCACTAAGTATTTGCGTTCAAATATTCATTCGTACAGTATATAAAGACATAGAAGAAGAAATGAAAAAGAGAAAAGGAAAAAAAAAATGTAAATGATAAAAATATTACTCACTGAATTTTTAAAAAAAATATTTATGTATTGCTATTTACAACTGTACACTATAACACGTATAGTAAATCTGATCTAAGTTAAATTGGAGTGTTACAGGCGTGTAGAGAAACTACCCATTGGTACACTCTAATGTAATTTTACATTAGCTGGTCTCGTGGCCATCTTTTTTTCAGGCGCCTCGGAGGATTGTCAGGAATGGAAGAGGATGCAAGGCCATCAATGATGCATGACCATCAATGACTTAGGAAGAAACATGCCGAGAGGAATAAAGGTGATGCTCTATGTGGACGATCTAGCGATTATGTGCCGCTCAA
>NW_027111379.1:376447-384985 GCF_000696795.3 Halyomorpha halys | reverse complement strand
TTTTTAAAATTAGAACAGTCAGTTATCTGCTTTGCACCATCCTTTCCAATATCGTTACGATTATTAAACAAATTATAATTGCCACAAATTTAATTATAATTGGTGCGGATCAGTACACCATACCAAAGCTATGACTAAAACAACTAGGCATTACCAAAGCCAACAACCAACGGGCGTTGATGACCAGGCAGTTAAACGCCCTTTCAAAACTAACAAACAAACAACAAGGTTAGAAATTAGAGGGTTAAAATGTAAGGAGTGATATCTGGTTCGGGCTAGATCGGTTACATAGGGAACATTAAGCTCTTTATGTATGATTTTATTTGTGACAAAGTAAGGAGGATTGAGGATTTTACGAAGGATTTTGGATTGGAAGGATTGAATACGAGAGGAATTCGAAGGTTTAGTGGAGCTCCAAATCTCAACTCCATATGTCCAGATTGGCCTTACTGCAATCATGTAGATCAGTCTTTTGTAATTTGTTGGAAGTTTAGACCGTTTGTCTAGTAAGTGCTGTAATAGTCGAAATCGACGTGCAGTTTCCTATCTTTTCAGTCTTGTGTGAGGATTCCAGGTTAATCGTTTGTCCAAATGTACTCCAAGGTAGCGGATCTGTAGGGCAGTCAGTAGGTTTACGATGAAGGGTAAAGGTGATTTGATGGGATTTGTTGGAATTTATCTTAATCCTCCGATTACGACACCATTCTTCGAGAGCTGTGATATGGGATTGGAGATTTTAGGATACAATTAATGGGTTATTATTAACAGCGAGTACACATGTGTCATCGGCATACGTGGTGAGGATAGTGTTAGGATTGGTTGGAATGTCAGCTGTATAGACGATGTAGTGGGTGGGACCAAGGATACTACCTTGAGGAACACCAGAGGACTGAGATTAGAGAGATGAATAGGAACCATTGTGGTTTACTCATTGAATTAAAATAAAAACAATTAAATTGAAAATAATAATAATAATAATAAAGAAATATATAAATAAAAGGAAATATTATCATAATTTGTATAAATAAAACACATGAATCTATATCAAAATATAATAAAGTAGAACTAATCAAATAATTAAGAAATAGAAAAATAATTTAAATACAAGACAAAGAAAATCTAATTCAAATTAAATAACAATAAAATAAATACAAATTCGCACCTACGTTACCTTTTTTTAGTGTTTTTGGTTCAAGAGGTAAGAAGGAAAAACTTTATTCAAATAAAAAGTGGTGCTGCCCAACTTCATTGGGTTGCCAGTCACACAGCATTCTTATTTCAGTCTAATCAGACATTATTTTTAATCTTACGATAAGTAAGCCTAGCCAGGTATACAATAATAATTATAAGCATTAGTAATATACAACATAAGAAAATGACTTATATTTCTTTATTCTTTTTTTCTTTGTTTCATCTCTTTGAGTCTTCTATTTTTCCCCCTTTTTCTCCTCTTTTTCCCCATTTTTCTATACATTTCCAGTAAGGTTTCGTATGTTTTATTGAAAGATGATTGATTTTTTTAAAAAATATAAACTAAACTAATGATAAATAAAAAATGAACTTTTAGAAATAAAGTTAGCAATGATACTGCCAACAATGTAAACATTTTGCCTTGATATCGCATGTTTTGTATTAATATGTAAAAGTCGTAATTTGCAGTAGCTGCTCAGAATCCGGCTGAACAAGTTCGCATAGTTAGCAGAAAACAGCCAAGTTTCCATTTCTAACATATTACAATTTATGAGTTTTTTCTCTTTCCATCTATTTAAAAGTAATTCGTTTATTTGATTACTATTTTTCTAATAACTTCATTTATTCCTTGATTTTTTCTCGTGAGCCTCTAATCCCTTCTCTTGTCTAATCTTACTGGACTATAATATCACCTCTAAATGGACATTCAACTGAACTACTATCCCATGTTGATTGAAAATGTAAAAGAGAATAGGTATACAGTTTGGTGAAGATAGACATATTAAAATCACAGATGTAATTAACACTCAAAGAGTAAGCTAGAAGTTGGAATGGAATTCAAGTCATGGGGTAGCAAGCGACAGCCAGTCCGGTAAGGGAGGCTTTTGCTTGGAGTTTGATGGATAAATTCTGCATAATGTATGGAGTTTTATTTTGTAAAATAAAATATTGTAAATAATAAAATATTGTAAATAATAAAATAAATCATCGTAATATAAAACAATGTAGGGTTTTTTGCATGTATGACTTTGCTCTAATTTTTCCATACTCAATTTGATACGTTTCTGAAGGTAATAAAGTAGGGAATAAGAGATAGTTCTTTTTAATTACCGTAATAAGGTAGGGATTAAGAAATAGTTCTTTTTATTTACCGTAATTATTTTAAATTGATCCTTGCAATATCTTTAATTATTAGTGTATATTCTTGTTTCGTTTCCTCTGTTTCCATGTATTAAAAATTCATAACTATCCGTATTCAATATTGTAATAGCAATATGACGATCAGTTATATTTTTCAGAAATGCTCATATTTCAAATCACATCACACCTTTATTTATCAAAACCCTCAAAGATAAAATGACAGGACAATATAATCAGTACTCAAGATTTTATAGTGAAATAAGACGCTATTTGAAATATGACTGAAATATATAATTGATGTCTAAAACGAAATTCTTAATAAAATAGGAGTGAAAATAAAGAGATAAATCGTTGCGTAAGAGATTAAATCAGAACGAACTCGTAATTTGATGGATCATTTTGTTTCATTAACCACACCAAAAAGAACTCTTCAATAAACAGGTTCGTATGTATAGTAAGACAAAACAAGTTGAAAGAACACTTGAGAAACCACACAGATTATCATAAATTCTAAAGGAATCAACTTTTAGCAAACCAGTTATTTATAGCTCATACTTAAAATCACTTGAGCTATTCGCTAGATCTAGGAAGATTGCTACTTCTCATCAAAGGACGTTTAAGGCCTAAACTATTGTATAAGTTGTCTAAATACATATAATTTTTTTTTGATAAGTGAATGTTTAATTTCTAATTTTCTATCCAACTTTTGTTTTAGCGGTAGCATTTAGATTAATTATTAGTTTTCAGAATTCTGTCGTATTTTTTATCACAATTTAACTATCCAATTTGTAATTTAAATAATGTTAAGGATGAACAATCACTAAATCGTTGCAATCTAATGAAATTCAAAGATGCTACTTCTGCATTTACTATTTTTTTTTTTTTATTGAGGTTACTTTATCAAATTTATAAGTTCAAGCTTAAGGATGAACGGTCACTAAATCGATGAAATCCACCTCCCTTCAGGTTTTGATAGACAACGAAAAAAAAAATTTAAATATCTTGGGTAGGCAGACTAAAGTTTTTAAAGATTTGAGCTGTTATAAATAAACAGAATGATAAAGTCATCGGCATATATTTACAAAATTTGGTGCATTAGGCTTGAAATTTTTAATAATTTATTAATTAATTCCGATCCCATTGTGTTAAGTTTGGGACCTGAGTTAAACAGTATGATAAAAAGCAAAATATATCAGGAAGCAAGAACGTAAATTTGAAAGTCAAGTTAAAAATTAATTTACGACATGCCTTAAAAATTAATTACTTAAATATGTAAATACTTGATCTGAATTATAAGCAATTTATACAAAAAGAGTGCAGTGCTGTTGCATTAATTAATATTGTACTCATTATAAACATGCTAACCTGCACTTCATACTTTTATTGTTAAGAGAAAACCCTCTTCCGCCCCCCCAAAAAACTAATGAAAATTTTTATTTTTCGTACCAAATTCAATATTGGCCTACTGTGTGACTTCACAGTAGCCAAATCCAACCATTTTTCGTTTTGATAAGGTTTGGGTGAGTATCGAACCTATGAATTCAAAAACAATATTTTTTTATTTATTGAAATTACAATAAAGCATATTGAGCTTATTATGAATTTAGTTCTAGAACGCTAATTTTACATTAAAAACAAAATAAATAAAATATTGTATATATAATATTGTTTTAATATTAATACTTTAAGTCACCACAGTTTAGCCCCATATCCTTTTAATCCAAAATCTTTAAAACTATAGTCAATGCACCCAATTGCGTTTGCAGAACACACCGCGACCTTCATTTCTTTTTTATCCTTGACTTGATACCAACAAAATTTCTTATAAACCTTTTTAATCATCTTAATCCTTTGGTTCAATCCTCATCCTTCCACCCATCCTTACAATCCACCTCGAAGGTTGAAACGGTAGTGGCCAGGAGACCTATTGTGAAGTAAAATCAACAATTGGTGTTCAGGCAATGGTCATATGCTCTGCTCAAGTAGTGTTTGCGGCTTTAGCGCACTTACTCAGTTTCTAATAACACATTACCAGTGACGTGGTGAGGGAAACTTAAAAGAAACTTAATTGATAATTTATTGTGTAAAGAATATGGATAATATTACTTAATAATAGTTTAGCAGTTTAGCACAGAAAGAACGCTCGCTCAAAATCCGTGCTAACCTGCTAGCAGTTAATAATCTTTTATTTAAGAATTCTACTTAAAATGGAAAAGTTTTGTGATGCACTAATCGCATTGGATTGTTTTTTCTGTTTTACAAGCCTAAAAAATGACAACGCTATCTTAATTTACTTTCTTCTTTGTTTACGAGGGTTCAGATTACGATTTTCATATTCCGTAAGTTACTTTTTCTTTTCATGACCTCTCCTCGAGAGGTAAGCAGAAATGATACAAGAGAAAAACATTATTCTACCACAGTATGTGATAATCATTTCTTCGAAGTGCGGATAAGGGGTTAAATCATCAAAATACAATTATTTTGTCTGAAAATAATTTATACAATTATATAGCCTCAAATCTTCCGCAATAAAAGGTCTGTTTAATACAAAAGGAGGTTTTAGAATCAGAAAGGTAGTTTTTGTAATAAATGTCAGAGAAACTCTTTAGCTTTATATAATAGCATTGATTTTAATATTTATTCAAATTTTATTTTGTTACTATGAAATATTTAATTGTGCTTATTTATTTTCAGGTACGTACCATTTCTGTACATGTTTTGAAATTAAATCCGAATAAAGTTGTAAGTAAATTCTTCATTTTATAACTTGTAATATGAATAAAAATAATAAAATATACATTTAAGCTACATTATGTATACATTATACCTAACCTAAAAATATGTTTTAGAGCATTAGTATAGCCTTAGGAGAGTCAAAAATTTAACAACTAATTTTTAATTTTAATATTACATCCAGCTTAAGACCTGCAGGGCCACGTTCTAGGTACAGTTCTGTACTCTATATACACTTTTGAAACTCCACAAACAACAGACCCACTACAAGACAAATAGTACTACTATACTACACATGTGACGCAGTAATACTTTAAATTTATTGTAAAATTTGTTTGATAAATGTATGAACATTAACATACGAAAATCAAATCAAATCATATTTACACTTAAATCTTCAGAATACCCTCAACTAGCATTTCAAAATTAGGTACCGAAAAAAAAAATAATCGGGACTAAATATGGACAAACGACTAACCTGGAAATCACAAATTGAAAATGAACATTGATTCAGCGACTTTCATTTGTGTGTCATATTAGTACAAGAGCCGGGAAGAAAAAATGGCAGTTATCTCACCCCAATTTTTGATTACTTTAATGAAAACTATGTATAATTACTAGTCAAAATTGATGAGTCTGCCAAGTATAGGTAGGGGGAATAAAAAATGGCGGCTGTTTCGAAACCTTAAAAAAAAACACTAATTTTTTATTTGGAGCTCTATATCTCAAAAACTACCTACAACGCTAAAAAAACTAAGAGCACATTATTTAAAGAAGAGTAAATTTGCTTTTAATAGTGATAGAATGGGCTCATAATAGTGTAAATGTGATTAGTTCTTTTATTTTATTGTTATATTAGTTCAAAATTTTACTTATTTTATTTAGTATTTTGATACTAAATTAATGAACTTTTTTTTGCAGAATTCATTTGTTTGTGTTGAATATTTAAATACAATAAAAAAAAAAATTATAATTCCTTTTATTGAAAAACTAATACACGACAAGGATCAAATTATTTGATTAATATCACTCAAACAAAAATACCAAAAACTCACTAACAATTTCTGTAACTGTAATCAAGTTATGCAATGTGAATGTTTTTTTATCGTTGGTTTTATAAACTTTTCCTTCATCAAGACTATGTCCATAAAATTTTCTGGAGGTCCAGTTACACTACAAAACACTTAAATATCATCCGAAAGAATATTTTTATTTTTATTTTTATTTTATTTTTTATTCAATAATGAATACAAAGGGCCACGGGAATTAGAAACATTCGTGTTTCATAGTGCGTGATTTATTCGTAAAGGCTATAAGGTATTTATCGATGCAAATTGCTCCATTAACAATAGTTAAAAAAACAAAGCAGTTTGATAAATTGCCGAGTGTAATTGAGTTCGTGTTTAGGTGAGATGGCTATTTGTTGATGGTTGATTGGACGTCGTGGTATTTTCTGCGTCTAATAGTTGACGTTAAGCGACAACCGCTCTTAAAATAATTGTGTTATTATCATGAAGGCCCCGTTAACACCCTCACTCAATATTTAGTTCTTCTTCTTCTTCTTGAGTGCTTTTATTTTTATATTTAAACAAAAAAAGCATTCAGACCCTAATAAAATCCTCATAAAATCCCTTTTATTTGGAAATCTCTACATTTAAAATGTACCAAATACTTATTATGGTTTCTACTTCTTCGGATATCTTATTAGGGACTTGTATTCATAGTAAAATATAGTAAAAGACAAAACTATCATCAATCTAGCTGGCACAGGCGGGGTATGAAATTTTGGAACAGAAAGCATTGACCAAATAAATAAAACAAATTGTACATTAACGAAAGTTATTTATTATTCGCCTCTTTAGTAACTATCGAGATCTGTAGAGTCTGTCCAAGTTTAGGAAGAACTACATTCCGGGAAAGGAGGGGTAAGGCATTTGAAAATATGTCGAATTAGGCTACATTGTTTATAGTCTTAACTTTCTAAATCGGACAAGACCGCTTCCACGACAATAAAATCAATGCAGATTTTCGATGAATAGTACCAATATTTATTTATTCCCCTCCCTTCTCTTGCTTTTGAGCATGTATCCACCCGTTGCATCGGACCACTGAAAATAAATTAATTTACATTTTTCAAAATAAAAATATATAAATAACTTACATGTTCAATTTTCGGGTATAAGGTTCAGTCTTCTGTACGCTGGCCTTCCAGGGGCTGGTAATCATCTTTGACGAAGATTGAAGTGTGCTGAACCAACTATTGTTTTCCAGGGATATACAAATCCTTTGTAGTTTCCTTCTGTTACTAGCTAAGGGAAATCGTCCTCAACCATTTTACCATATACTAGAATACCGAAATGCTACGTTTTCACAATCCTTCTTTACCCCAACTGCCTCCAACTGGAACTCCATTCCCTATACAATTTGTCTTGCACAAAAAGTTCTCTCATTTAAATCCCTACTCTTCAACCATGTTTTCCTACTATTTATAAATATTTGAACTCATTTTTCGATAGAAAATCACTCACTTCGTAATTATAATATACGTTTTAAGTAAGGTTGTTCAGATTGTTCTGGTCAATATATTTGATATCCTCTAATCGTCCTAAAGGAACTGACTCCCAGAATTATAAAACTATTTTTCAATTTATTTAATCGTACCGAAAAATCAGAATATTTAGCCTATCAATGTATATATTGACTAAAAATAAATAAATGATTGTAACTAGTAAGAGAGATCTTATAAAAGGAGATTCACACACTTCTTCAAATATTTTGAAACTGCGATTATTTTGGTGAAATATTTCACTCAATGAGATAATTACACACAAAATATCTTATAAAAAATATTTAATAATATGGAAAATTATTACTAAAGGTTTATTCTCGAAATATTTTCTGGAGGGTCTGAAGTTTTTTTTTGGGGATATAGTAAAGCACCAAAGTCAAAGGTCATCCTATGATGATGGAAAGCATTATCGTCAAAACCTAAAGCCTATATTACTCTTCTTGATCTTTGACTTTTTCTAGGTCGAATTTTCGAGAAAAAAAAACAGGAATAAAAATGTGAAGAAATAAATATTTTATTTGTGCAACACCCCACTTGTATCTTTAAATTATTTTGTATATTAACATTTGAAAGGTGTAATTAAATTACTTTAAAAAAACGTTTGTTTTACGATTTCCAAAAATAAACATTTATAACCGATAAGGAAAAAAAAATTTAACTTCCTTAAAATTTGAGGTTTTTCTTTTTCAAGATACGAAAGAATAACCCGGCTATATCCAGGGCTTTGCTCCCATAGACCATCTCAAGATGTTCCTCAACATTATCATTCACCAACTTCACAATTTTTTTTTCATGCTTGACATAATGATTCTGAAACAATAAGTTGTACGTAAGAGTAAAGTTTATTTAATTTTGAATTAATTAGAGAAACGTGTAGTTTGAATACTGTTATTGTAATTTAAATT
>NW_027111379.1:375657-376382 GCF_000696795.3 Halyomorpha halys | reverse complement strand
TATGTATATTAAGATTACTTAATAAGTTAGTAATTATTAAGTAGTTACATTTTTGTGATGATTTTTAAAAACTTATAATTTCTAATGCGTGGGTCCAAAAAATGCGACACCATTTGGTCTTAAGCAAAGTGTACATAAGTTCTTGAAATTCCAAAGATCTTAAAACTCATAAATCACTTTTTCTATTATACCTAGCAGTAATTGAGCTGAATTTATTAGTGTCTTTCTAAATTCAAATACGATTGATTAATTATTTAAAAGATACAAATATATAATTTGTTAATAAATATTGGATTTAGGAAGTTAGGTAAGTAGTGAACCGATACTAAATATCTAACCTTTTTTTTAAATTTGCTTTTAGAATTGTAGAAAAATTATATTTTGAATCATTAAGTGTTATATAATGAGTTTGATTAAAATTCTTATTTAAAGAAACTGAGTGTGACTATTGGGAATTCAAGGCCTCCTAGAAGTGTAATTTAACGATTCGTGAGTTGTGATTTCGAAGAGCTATCAGCTTTAGGTGTGATTAAGGTGTCATCTAGATATTAAGCTCATCATGGCTTTCTCAATCAGTTTAAAAACACCTTTTATTTATTTTTTTTCTTTAACCATCTGGAAATAGCTTTAAAAATAACCTTTAAATGATTAAATCTATTAACAAATAATCGTAATTATAATTTTATAAAATACATATTTTCTCTTATGTATTAATATTTATTAAA
>NW_027111379.1:343131-375482 GCF_000696795.3 Halyomorpha halys | reverse complement strand
TATGTATATGTGTACGCTTGTAAATAATGGTATCTACTTTTCCATGACTGGAACAGTACATTAATATTACTTCATAACAATAATATAAACAAATGAATATGTTAATTACATATTATTATAAATGATTGCTGATTATATCCTCAATTCAAATATGATACATATAATTTAGTTTTGTGAAAATATAATTTTAATTAAATTTTGTTACCCATCATAAATAAAAATAGACACAAGATTCATAATTTGATAGAATATCAAATTATGAATCTTGTGGCTATCGAATTGGAGATAGAAATCGGTCAATGCTGATTTTTGTTTCACTAATTATTTTTTGCATTAATATTCAGTAAAGTCATGACAATTTCTTTCTTTTCTTTTCTATCTTTTTTTTTTTTTTAAAGAAAATTAAATAACTTCAATTTTACATCTAAATATTAATGAGAAAGGTTTTATAATGGGACAATACCCCGAAACGTCTACCATAGAAAGAGTTTTGATATTCACAAGGGATGATTGTTCTTAAAATAGAAATAAATATTGTGTAGATATATTTATTTAGCCTTTTTAACTAACTCTTTAAATATTTATTTATTATTTTTAGAAACACAAAAAAATATTTAGACATATCAAGCGGTTTATACACAATTTTTTTGCCTCGTAAAAAGAGCTGTAACATTCTAGTTGTACTTAACATTACTTAACAAATATTAATTCTATGAAATTCAACATACCAATGATAAAGAGTGGGCTAATTAGTGAGTAAGACACTGGACTAATATATCTTGGCTCCGGGTATGCGTCCGGTTTTTGGTTGTGGTAGAAAATTATTTATTTTAATTTTTCAACTGTCGATCGATCTTGGAGTCCAGTGATCCAGATTACCTCCTAGCACAATCTTTTTATTTTTAAACTTATTGAAACTCCTTCTTAAGATAAACTCTACACTTCGATCACTATATATCACTATATAACTCGGACTCTGGCATTGGATGCATAAGCCTACTTACATAATTGTTATTTCTTAAATCTTTCCTCTGAAAACATGACTCCAAACCTAGAAGACTAATAATCGAAATTCAGCAATCAGAAAGTTAAAAGAACTGAAGACACTGGACTTCCTACCAATTTTTATCCGACTGCGGTGAGCGAAATGGAGGGTAATGTGTTCAGTGTGTCACATAACCTGTTAATTGTATTGTATTTCATAACCTCCATAAATGGCAGGGCTGTCAGTGGCCGTCGTTTGAATCAACTGAATTGTGCATTAGTATCTATTTACCATTTACTTCATGGTCAATCGGATATTCAATATATTTTAGAGGTATATTGTAGCAATAATGCCTGCATGTGCTATACCTACATGTACCACCTTAATGAATGTTGATATATTAGTTGGGTGCCTTATGTGCCGTACACATCTAAACGAAACTCGAGACTCTTCGTAAAATACATTAATATAGAGCACTGGTATCAGTAACCTGCCGTAGCTCAGTGCGAGTTTCAACTCCTGCTAACTACGTGATTTTCGTGACTGCTATCAGTGAAGTTGTGGTTGTGCGTCAAGCAATATGGAAAAGCGGAATTAGGAGCAACGTTGTGCCATTAAATTTTGAGTTAAGCTTGGAGAATCGGCAAGTGAAACGTTTGAAAAGTTAAACATACTTATGGAAAACATTCTTTACCTCGAGCTCTTTTTTTTTTCGCTGGTGCAAATCATTTTTGGGAGGCAGAGAACAAGTTGAAGATGACTTCGAAAATCGACGAAAACATCGAACGTGTGAACACTCTAGTGAGATCAAACCGTCGTTTAACATTAAGGATGTTCACTTATACATTTGAACAGATTTAGCGTTTATCAAATTTTGACTGAACATTTGCATGTACGAAAGGTCTGCATGTGCCAAAATGGTGTCGAAAAACCTCACAATTCAGCAGGACATTCCAAAACAAGTGTCTTGATCTTCTTGACAGAATCGCTATTGAACAAGATTTCTTTAGCTGTGTGACCACTGGTGATGAATCATGGATTTTTGAATACGATCCTGAGACCAAGAGGCAAAGTGAGGAGTGGCACACTACAAACCCTCCTCGACCAAAGAAAGCTCGAATGAGCAAATCAATGTTGATTTGTTTTTTTGTCAGAAGGGGAATTGTCCACAAAACATTTGTTCCTCCAGGACATACTGTTAACCAATTTGTTTATATAGACGTCCTTGAATGTCTCAGAAAAAGGGTCATCCGCACTTTCATTCACCTGACCTAAGTCCCTGTGACTTTTTCTTTTTTCCTACACTGCAAAATGTTCTCAAAGGACATCATTTCGGGACTTTAGAAAACATCGAAAAGATTGTAACGGACATGCTGATGACCGGTTGGAGACTTCCAGCGCTGCTACCAACAACGTCTCCATTGGTGTGTAGCCACCCAAGAGAACTACTTTGAACGGGATAACATTGATGTTTATAAAAAAATAAAAAACTCTGGCAAATAAAAAATCACTCTTTACTTTTCGGACACACCTCCTATATCTATCCGTATAGTCCAAATCAATATTTATTTCGAACAACATTATCTAATGGATATCCTTTATTATTTTTCTCTTTCAGGAATAAAACCCTTTTTTTATAACTTACTTTTTTTCCTCACTTCAGAACAATATTTCGGACTTTTTTGCCCATTATTAAATTCTTCTTAACTTATCTGGTATGTCAACTAGTAGGACAATTTTTTAAATTCAGATCTGAATATCTCTTTATTATAATAAAATGTTTTAGTGATCACCGTGTAATATTTTATTTTACGTATAATGTGGAATAATAAAAATGGGATTAGTAAAAAGGAAACGAAGAAAGGAAAGTTTTGAACAGAGGAGGGACGGCGTACAATAGGCCCTCTCTACCTCAAAATCATTTATATAGAGGAAAAAAGTGATTACGGGCATTGTTTTTGTTTAAAATGCTGAGAAAAAGACTTGAGTTTTATTTGTATTCTCTTCTTCCACACTATATGGAAAAATAATACAATCTGAACTACAGAATACATTTAAATTACAGTTGTACAATTTGAGCGGTAGAAAAATTAAATGAACAGTTGTATAATTCATAAATTGGGCTTGGTTCGTAGTCAGGGTGGTCAGGGGGATGCCGCCCTGGTAAGGTCAAAATTTTCGTTTCTTAATGAGACATGTTTTTCCATCACCTGTCCCCAAATTATCAATTTCTTACGTCCATCTGCAAGGTCATAATTAGTCGACTAAACCTTATCTGTGGAAATATTAACTCATGGTCAAATATTTACATTGTATATACAGAAGTAAATAGCAATTTACTATTTTGAATCATAGTAATTTATTGATGCATTATAAAAGGACAACTGTATGAAGGGCAATTTTTTTTCTATTTATATTTATCTTGATTGATAAATAAATGTTTTGTTTACCGATTATGTAAACTAAACTGTAACTATATCCAATTACCATATCCTTAATGTTGAGTAGAATAATACTCTATTTGTTTTCCTCATAAATTACTACTTGGGGAAGGCCCATCTCATGTCCAATATGTCAGATTCTTGTAAAAATCAATACTGGACAAGAAGTGTGACTTGAAAAATCATTAGCAATCAGCATCAAATGTTCATATGTTTAATTTGGTGGTAAATCTAGTAAGAAAATATTTACGAATGTGTATTAGGACAGGTTGGACACGAGTGTAGTTTTGACAATCCCTTATGCAAAACTGTCTTTATATTCATGTATCATATATATCTTAGAAGATTTAAGTTTAAAATATTCATACTAAACAAGTGGAAATAACTGAAATTAAGATTTGATAACTGTATGATGAAAAAGAAAAAAAACGGAAGTTTTTAATAATCTCTAATTCAAGAAGACGGCATTCTCTACTCATATTACTTAACGAAATATTTTAATTAGGTGCTGTAAAAACGGATACAATTAACCACATCTTACCTCACAGTTTCTCATAATGTATTTATATAAAAAGCTTGGAACTAAAAATAAATTTCAGAAAAAAATAATATTTTGAATATAAATCTATTTTGACTCTACTGTGTGATTTTGACCAATATCATGATTTTATTTATAGACAACATTATGTAATAGGATCAAGGTGAAATATGGTGTTTTTTTTCTCTATTGTGTAGCATTCATTACATTATATCATATATTTTTAGACATTGATAACAAAGATCAGACAGAGAGTATATTCAGACCGGCTATAAATTAAATTATAACAAACAATAAATGAAAAAAAAAACAGAAAGAAAAATTTAATTCAAAGTAAAATTACATTTTAAACACATTCATTCCTTTTAATAATAATGTATTTACTTTCAACCTGGGGAACTCAAAATCGAGCTTGTGAAAGAAAATTATGAAGGAAAATGCAGGAATCTGGAAGATCTCGGCGCTTCTCTCTAAATCACCTAATATATAAAAGCAAGTGAAGGCTAACGAGAGCGTTAACCGCAAACTTGATTGGAGCTTTGCCATTGCCAGAACTCCATTATAATTATTTACAATAAGTCTCTGGACTCCTGCCTTTCCAACATTCGGGGAGCATTGGAGGGATAGATTGAGATGGATAGGAAATGAGAAGAGTAAGTTTCTCGTAAAAGTGGAATGGAATAAGGTCTGAGATAAATAGAATATTAAGGTATTGTTGGTCATTGACTATTGTTCGAAGAACTTTGGACTGAAAGGATGCAACACGTTATTAGAGGTTTTAGTTGTTCTTCACAGTTCTAGTCTAAAAGTCAGGTTTTATTATCGTCTTGTAAAGAAGCAGTTTGTTGTATGGTGAAAGCTGAGATTTTCTATTTAGTGGTCTATATAATTGTCCAAATCGTCGGTTATGTTAGTGCCTTTTAGTTCTAGTAGTTGGGTTCTAGGTTAGTCTTCTGTCTAGGACATCTAGGATACTGGTTCCCAACTCCAGTCGCAAGAAATTAAACCATCGGCGGCCAATCCCCACTCCTGATTTGAGACAAAGCGGAGAACCCCCAGGAAAATGTTGGATAAAATTTGCTTAAATTACATTCTGAGAAACTTTAATAAAATACTTACCAGTTAAAATCAACTAGCACTAAAACATAAGTTGGGAAATACTGAATTGTGTCTGAGAAAGAAAGTACTAAAAGTTCATTTAGAATTACTTCCAAATTACAAATTGTGATTGGAGTAAAAAAAATCTGAAAGGATTTTAAAATAATGCTTAAAAAATACTAATGCAAAAAATTATGTATATACTAAGCTTTTTGCACTATTTTGTAGTGTTTACTATAGAGGAATAAATAATAAAAAATAAAATATAAATATATATTAATATAGTATTTTTGAGTCGTATTGGAACAAGTCTTTAATAATATTGTTTAAAAAGTGAAGTAATACAAAAATGTAATGATTATAACAAGTAAATGCAGTAATTGAAGTTACAAGAAAATTCAATTCAAGAAGAAAATTAATGAAAATGCTGGGTTTTTTTATAGCAAAATTAATCATTAAAATTTTTACGATAGTTCTAGAGGTTAGAGTTGTCACGTACCTCTCAATAATTCAATTAATCTGATCATCATTGCCTATTATAAAATCTTTATTATTATTGCTTTTCAATTCTGTCCAGTCTACAACAGGTGCTGATCCGGTTAGCGTCTGATTTCGATTTGTTTTCTCTGTAATAAATTCAATCTAATAAAAAAAAAAGTATGTTTCGTACAATTTGGGCAGGGATATTTAGTTTTGATTTCAGTTCGTTTTATCGAATGGATTATAATAATTATACTATTTATAATTTTCTTTTCACAATGTGGTATATTAGTAAAACCATGGTGGTGTGTCAACTTCAAGAAATTAAACAACAGAAAAAGTAAGATAGAATAATAATTCAAATTACTTGTGTCAATGTCATTTTTATTTTTTATACAGTAGAACTTCCTATGCAGAACTTAAAAATTGATGTTATTATTTTGGTTGATATTTGTGCCTCATGGAGTGCTGAGAACGAATGTGAACTTCATTCTCTTCCACCATGCTACATAATTCTAGTTGGTGTAGTCCATTAGTGTTTTAGGGCATAAATGAAAAACATGGTCATCAACGCCCATGTTTTCTATTTTAATTTCCTAAATTTAACTGTGTTCGAGTTTAAATCTTGTACAATAGGTTTTCCTTCATAAAAAAACTTGATACCAATTTTATGCATTTTTCTTCATCATCCAGGGCCTCCTTTATTCCCGATCCCACTCCTTATCTGTTCTAATGCGCAGCATTGAAATGGCATTCTCGAAGATGTGGCTGACTGTTATTGCATTATTACAGTATTGACATTTTAGCGGTGGCTCCTTATTGATCAGATAGAAATGAGTCAGATTCGTATGTTCTATTCTCAATCTAGCTATCGCAACATCCTCACTGCGATCGGGACGATTTGATGTGGTCCATGGTTTAGTCTACTTTTTTAATAGTTTTTTTTTTGTTACTCTTACCCCTGTCAAACAGATCCGCTACCTTGGACTACATTTGGACAAACGATTAACATGGAATCCTCACACCAGACTAAAAAGACAGGAAACTGCACGTCGATTTCGACTATTTGCACTTGCACTTACTAGACAAACGGTTTAAACTTCCAACTCATTACAAAAGACTGATCTACATGACAGTAATAAGGCCAATCTGGACATATGGAGTTGAGCTTTTGGGTTCCACTAAACCTTCGAATTCCTCTCGTATTCAATCCATACAAAGCAAAATCCTTCGTAAAATCCTCAATGCTCCTTACTTTATCACAAATAAAATCATACATAAAGAACTTAATGTTCCCTATGTAACCGATCTAGCCTGAACCAGATATTACTCCGTACATTATAAACTCCCTAACCACTCAAACCAGTGGAATTTCTAACCTTGCATCCTCTTCCATTCCTGACAATCCTCCGAGGCGCCTGAAAAGAAGATGGCCACGAGACCAGCTAATGTAAAATTACATTAGAGTGCTACCAATGGGTAGTTTCTCTACACGCCTGTAACACTCCAATTTAACTTAGATCAGATTTACTAAATGTATCATAATGTACAGTTGTAAATAGCAATAAATAAATATTAAAAAATAAATGAATAGTTTTTAGTTTGCTTGGACTGCCAACTATCTGATATTTCGTTTTTCAGTTGATGGCATACAATTCTAGTTTTTTAAAATTGAGATAATCCTTATTCAACCTAACGTCTTCAAATTTTTATTAAACAATTGACCAAATCGACGTAAAAATATACCTAATGGCACTGAGTCAATTTGAATTCGAAAAATAAGGCAATGTATTTATAATTGTTTAAATATGCTTGAATTTCCTTTAAATCCACCAGATGCATACTTCTATTGGAATCATCAAAATAAGTAGAATTTTGCCTTCCTAGCGGAACAGCAATTTTCGAGTAATTTTTCGATTTTTGAGTTTTTAACGTATCAAGTTGATATCGGGAAAAGTGAAAACAAATTCACTCTCTTCTGCAAGTGAGAAAAACTGTTGTATTTGTTGCAGATTTCTGTACAATGTTTTTTAGAGTGCTAAGTCAGAATTTGAAGTTATTTAATTTTTTTTCCTAATTATTTTATTTTCATAGTATTCGTTTTGTTATTTTGATACATCTTAATATTTTTCCTTAATTTTTTAAAAATTAATTAAACCACAATATCTACTATTTTAATAACATAGGTCTTCAAAATCGAACTATTGGAATTTTTCTCAATTGTGTGAGAGAGTAAATTATTTAGTATATGTTCCTGGAGTAATACAAATGTTTCGGTACCGTTGTAAATATGGTGTTTTTCCTCATTTTAATGATTAAAAAAAAAGTTAACATTTGCAGAATTAAAAGAAATTCAAATATATACTTTTTTTTTTTTTAAATTCTAAGCCCCTATTTGAAATAAAGTTTTGTGTTTAACAGAGTCTGTGTAGTGTGGTTTTGTTTTTATCTGAAACGTTGTTACATTTTAAAACAGGAATGTAGTGAATGAGTATTGACTTTATTAGAGTTAATCTGTGTGATGTTTAATGGTATTGGGGCATCCCACTATTAGGAATTAATGATCTATGTCTTAACCTACGACTATTTACAATATTTACAGGTTGTTCAAGTGGCTATAATGCTGCCTTCTGCCACCGCACTGGTGGGGGGGGGGCGTTGGTTGCAACGTCAGGAATAGTGGGTTGGGCTGATGTTTTAACGAGTCCAGGAATTTAATATGCCTCCTCCTGATGAAATCCGGGACCGTCTGGACATCCATTAATTTGTGAAGAGTTGGCGGTTTCTCCTTCTTCCATACTGTAGCCCGTACAATCTTCCGCAGTATGGAATTTTGGAAATTTTGAAGGTGGCGGCTGTGTACCATCATTGAGGTGGATGAACAAGGCATCGGTGGTTCAGTGGTAGAATGCTCGCCTGCCTCACATATTTAAACAATTATAAATAAATTATCTTTTGTATAAAATTCAATTTAAGTGGGAGTGGGTAAGGCATGGACTACGAACTCCAAGGACACGGGTTCGAATCCTACTGAGGTAGATTATTATTTTATGTTTCAGTGTAACCATTGAGTCAGCTCTGTGGGATTCGGGAGCCCTCCGGGGTCCAACCCTGCCTCATAAAATGGTTTAAACTCTAGCGGTCGAACATGATTCTGACCAAATCCACCTCCTTGCACAACCGTAGGTCTAGTAACAGTACTTCCTTTTAAAGTACTGGACCTTTAATCCTTCATGGATTGTAGCGATACAGATTCAATTTTAATATATCAAATTCCAATTGCGCTAGAAGAGTTCAATTTTTGGCACATTTCATTGTCTTTTTGATATAATAAAAATTTGAAGTTGGTCGGGTAAGTACGATAGGCGCTATGTAAGATTATATTAATAGGAAATAAACGGAGTTTATGTGTTAATAATTGAAATTGTGTTAAACTGAAGTTGAACTACTATACTTTTTTATAAATGACTTTTTTTATTATAAATTTTATTTCGTATAAAACATAGACTTTTCAAAACCGATTCCCGATCATTCATCTTATAGGTGAAAAAGTGTTTTAAGAAACTGAGTGATATAGAAATATATTCAAACTGACTCCGTTATTATCCAAGCATCTACGAAATTCCAAGCCTGATATTGGGGCTAATTTGAAGGCGTACGTGCCCTGAACTGCGTCACTGCCACGTACTAACTGCTCTTGTTTCAAGGTAATCATTACTAACTCCAGCGAAATTAATTACACACATCTACAAAATTTTAAACTCTTTGAAATTTGATTTGATAATTTTGGTTCATTGTTATGTATTTTTAGGATGCTGAAACCGAATATGAACTCTATTTTCTTCACTGTACAAATTTTATTTATATGGATTTTTCATTAATTCATGATATGTAATACCAGTTTACACATATAGGCCAGTACTTGAACTATTTACTTAAAATTTGTATGGTAGGAAAAGGACGTTAAAATACACCAAATCGAAATTCACTAGGTTAGTTTTAATTTGAAATATAAGACAATATATTACTGATGAATAATTATGTAATGAGTGATTCGGAGGTGAGATTCAGAGATAAATCGGCGGAGGGGGAAAGAAAAAAATGGGTACCACAAACTCCGCCAGGCCAGAAAAAGGGAAGTGACAATTAAAGCAAAGATGGCCGTATATAAAAAAGTGTTTATATACACGCTGATCTATGCAGCTGAATGCCTGCCTAGTATTAAAATATTCGAAAGCCTTTTACAAGGAACAGAAATGAAATTTCTGAGGAAAGCTTTCGGTAAAACTAGACTTGACAGAGTGGGAATTCGAAGAATAAGAAAAGACAAGACAGGAACCGCTAATAGAAAATATACATAGAAAGGTTCGGCACTCTTCAACGAATGACTGAGAAATAAGTGGGAGAACATCATAGGGCATACTAGCGTTTTTAAATATTATTTTTAATGTACTACTTTGGATCCTCCTAATCATCACCCACCTTAAACACTTAAGGAATCAAACCGTGTCGTATGGACACGCAAACCATTCAAGGTTGTCGTATTCGAAGGTATTTCGGAGGAGAGAAGTCAGCACCGTAAAATATCGGACGTTTAAGAATATTTTGCATAGTGATAATAATGGTATATGTCTAAACTTAAAATTTTAAATTAAAAAAAAATTTCTCACACATTTTTTCCTGCAATGTTTTCATGAAATTAATGATGCTATTTCACTAAAAAATACCTTTTTTTAATTTATTTATTTAATGCGATTTACAACTGTGCATATAATAAATACAATAAGTAAATATGTTGTTTGCTTCATTTACACTTGAAATCTTGGGAAGGAACCACCCATTGGTGGTACATCAAGCATTAATTTAAATTAGAAGGTCCCGTGGCCATCTTCTTTTCAGACGCCTCGGAGGATTATCAGGGATTGTTAAGGATGAGAGATTAAGAATTAATGGGTTGGGATGGGTAAGGAGTTTGGAATGAAAAGACGCATATCTGTCTTGGGCCAAATCTGCAACGAATGGGATGTTAAGGTCATTGCGGATAAGTTTATAAAAAATATCTTTAAAATTTACTTTGAATCCATGTCAGAGGAAGTAGAAGCAATTAATATTAATGGTAACCTATATTTTGTTGATCGCTTTAAGGATTATTCTATGTTCATCCAATCCTAATAATGTATTTTTTTTTTGCGTTTTACCGAACTGATCTAAGTTATTAAGTGGAAATGAACAACGCTCAATATGCGCTGGGTAATTTCTTAAAGAAGGAACAATTCTTCAACCTCAGTTTATTTTTATTTTTTAATAATTTTTTTTTTGTGTGCTTATAAACACACGAGTGCACTCACTATATACACAATGTGAGTAGGGAATTAGGGCTTGCAAAGCTTATCTAAAAGTTGTTTATTTTATTTTTCAGCTGTAATATACCTGTCGGTGTACCAGATAAAATTATGAAAATTCAATTCAAAAAGTCCTACATGGTATAAAACTTGATTATAAATTTAATTTTTTGTAAAATTAACGAAAATGTATCAAAAGAAATTGTTATATGTAAAACATCTTATATGTATGTATAATAAAATAATATATATAAAATTATTGTTTTAGTTATTAACAAAATTTTATAATAAAAGTCAATGTAATGTTTAAGATAGGTAACGGAACCCGAAACGTATAAGACTAGTAAATAAGCAAATAAAGGAATAAAAACGAAAGAATTATTTTTATAGGTATTAAAACAAATTTTTTTTATTCAAGATAAAAATATTCACTATTTTTTAAGGGTCATATATTCTTTTATATAACAATTATGGGAAAAAATTGAATAACGTAAAAAATCTAATTATTCTTCATTTATTTATTGGATGATGTTTTCAGTCCATTTCCAAACCTAATTCCTCAGCAGAATTTTATGTTGTTAATTCAGTTTTCTTAACTGAAGGAGAATATTAGAAACATGGAATTAATAACATGAAAACGTTGATATTAAAAAAAAACAAGTCCGAAACGTCATCTTATGAATAAATACAAGATACTTGGGGTTTTAATTTTTGTTTTTCTACTAGAAGTTGATATATAGAATAAACTTGCATATTCAACTCTAAGGAGGTATACAAATTGTCAATCACAGCACAAAGTACTAATTTTCTAGCTCCAATTTCTCTGTTGGTGGAATATTTGTAATTCAGCACATAAAACATTGTGGCATGTAACTCCATTATAAATTTTAAAATTCAAATTCAACCCTGAACAGGTTGAAGAATCGTTAATTATAGCGTAAACCAAGCACCGGATCACTTGGAACGGATTGGCTCCAGCGTAAAAACCTGAAAACGATGCTTTGCTTAATTACCCTTGCTTGACATTTCTCAGTTTAATTTCCGATAGTAAGATTAATGACGTGAATTTCTTCTTCTCGTGTGCTAATTAGATCTGGATGATAGATTCTTGTAAATAACTGGACTACTCGTATGCTGTCACGTAACCCTCTCTTTTCCTTGAAATAATTTCGTACTTGTTTTTTTTTTTTTTTATAATAGTATATTATTTTTTCACGCCCGTCTTTTTGGTCAGTATGATGATGATTGAATCAGTCAGTTAATTGTATCAGTCACGTCTATGTGAATTCAAGGTTTCACGAATTAAAACAAAGAATTCTGGAGTAGATGTTGTTTTAATTACAGGGCTATCCAATTTATCTTATCGACAATTATTTTAAGGTGGACCAAAAAAAAATTTTTTTTTCAACTAATTCAGGAATTAGACCCACTAATTCAGAATGTTTATGCATTATTCATCACTCTTCATTATTCTCTTCAACTTTACATGTTAAATATTAATTGTAAATCTCTGAAAAAATTATTATAACCTGAGAAAATATTTATTCGTTTATTTATTTTTTTGGCTCAGATCTTCCACTAAAGACCTCACAGTAACAATATGACAGGCCTAGGTGTGATTCAAACCCACAACGGACTCACGAACCCTCGGCCCAACGTGGTCGGACATCATGACTCATCTTTGTTTCTTTTAGTTGAATATGAAATTATTCCATAGAATAAATTCATCTATCCTTTATGAGCCGAAAGTCAACCCTGTGGGTTCTGGAGCCCTCTTTGGGCCCACCCAGTCTCTTAAGGTATACTCTTAATTAGGGATAAATCAAGCTTGTTCTTGAAATAATCACCTTCTTGTATAACCATTGTTTTAAAAAAACAGTGCTTCCTTACAAAGTACTCAACTCATGAGTCGTAGCAGTTCACATTATCCAACATTATGAGTTAGTCAAAAGCTTCCATCGTTAACATGAAGTAGATTAAAGGCTTGTCTGCTTTGCGTAAATTTTACTATCAGAGTATGTTCTTGTCAAGATCTATAAAAAATAACATAATTAAAATATTTTCTAACAGAATAATTTTGAGACGATTCTGGTTAATAATACTGGACAAAGTGGTCTGTTTCTTCTGATTTTTTTAAGCTTACCAAGGACATATAAAAACTCATAAGTAAAGAAAATGGACAAGGAAAATAAAGTTATATGAAAACCCGAAGACCTTGTATAAAGGAGAGTTTTAGTATTGCATATCCAAGTTAAATTTACAAAAAGGACAAGATTGAAAAAAAAAGGTTAATTAAATTACTGATTTTCAAAGCAAGTATTATAAAAAAAACACATTAATATCACATAATGAGAGAGACGCATTTCCTTAGTAAATCACTGTGTGTTTACAGTGATGTATATATTACAGGAATGGTTTTACTGAGGTCTATATCAATTATTAATCCATATACAAACAAGAAATAAATAAAACAATTACACAGTGTATTCATTACTTTGACCTACTTTTTTTTATATGGATTATAAATGTGATGGGGAAAAATTTCAAAGGAAATACATGTTTTGAGGCCCTATGAGTCCAATTAACCTGATCTCATAAAATGTTCTGTGTGTGTACAGGCTCAAAAACGAAAAGTCGTAGGAAACTGAAATTACATATTTAGTGAGGGTGTATAGTCTGGAATGTTATAGCAACTTTTTCCATAAAATCGACCACATTATCGAATCGATTTTTCAATTTTCAATAAAGCGTACTAAACGGGAACTTTTTATTTATTTCTTTAATTTGAAGAAATCTTCTTCTGAGGTGCATCTATTGCTTGTAGAAGCATTTGGCGAGGCTACTTTAAATGAGAGAAGTTGTAGGGAGTGATTGCAAAAGTTTAAAAATGGTGAGTTTGACAAGGAAGATGAAGAACCCAGTGAAGGGTCGAAAGTGGACGAACAGTAATTTCACGTAATTCAAAAACAAGGTATTAGGTACCATATAAATTGAAGTCGAGAGACGTTGAACGCCGATGTAGTGTGAGAGAAATACTGCTTGCAAGGCAAAAAAGGATTTGGTGCATCGTAAAGTCACTGGTGATGAAAAATTGATCTATTAAGATAACCCAAAGAGGACGAAATCACGGGTACCAAGTGGCCATGATTCAATATAAACAGCCGAAAATTCATGCTGTAATTTTATGGCGTCAGTTTGGTTTCAATTGCTCAAACCGAACGAATCCATTATTATAGATCTCTACCTAACACATGAGGAACGGCAAGATTATTCTTCGATGCTGATAATGTTAGTTCGTTCGTTGCAGTCAGGTGAAAACCCGTTTGGAAATACTTATTTGGGACGGCCTACCCAACCTGTCTTATTTACCAGGGATAGCTCATTTTAATTATAACTTGTTCCAGTAGATGGCACATGCTCTGTCTGAGCAGGGCTTTGCATCATATGAAAATACCAAAAATTCGGTCAATTCCTGGATAGCCTCAAAAGATAAAGAGTTCTTCCGAAGTGGTACGCGAATGCTGCCAGAAAGACGGAAAAAGATAGTAGCTAGTGATGGAAAATATTTTGAATTAACGTTACATACCATTAATTCACTATAAATTTCTAATTATTGATTGAAAACTGCAGAAATTTATTTGTACCCTTATATATAATAAACTGTATGCTATTTTTTTTTAATAATCTCAAATGTGTATTTATTATGTATATTATTATGTCATTATTTTTCATTGCAATTTTTTAATTAAATTTTCAATGAAAAAAACAACAAAATTTTTTTTTGTTTCTTAATTTCTTTGTTAAATTTAAAGTTTCTTTATTTCTGATAATAGGAAAGATATTATTTCTTATTTGGTTTAAGATCAGATTTGGAAAAAGAAATTGGCCGCTTTATTTGTTTAAAAAAAACACCCCGACGCAGTATAATAAGAACGATTCCTATTTAACAGCTTCCTTTGACGTCATAGAAGCCAATAAATAAATAAAAGAAGGAGAGCAGGCCCGAGGCTTGGGAGGGTCAAGAGAACCAGTCGCCATGACGTCAAGGGGCTTCTTTCTTTCTTTTTTATTCTCTTGTCACGTTGAATAAATCGTCAATAATAAAAGATAGTTAAAATTTATTACTTTAAATTGCAATGCTTCGGACGATTGACCTAACAAAGATAAATTATATTGCCAGCACTATAGGAATAATAATAACACAGGGTACCGTACACCAATCGATCGGAGATGGACGAATCCCTCACTTCGATTGGTAGTTTAAAGGCTAATACTAATCGAAAATAACAGCTGACTTTATAAGTAACCGTTATTTGATACAAAATTGATGTTATTGCGCCGCAGATATGATTATATAATTTTTTTTTTTAATTTTCTGCAGAGTAAATTATAATTGCAAATAGCAAATATGTTTTCTTCTAAATGGTATTTTTAAAATACTTTATCTAATATGTATTTTATTAATTTTTAAAAATGTATTTATACAACTATAAATGATGTATAACATTAGTGCCTATCACCAAGTATAACATACAAAAAATGATTAAACTTATCACTGAAAGGATTATATTTGCTTACCATGAAGTCTGAGTAAACTATAGAAAATAATAATAATATAAATTGAATACAAATAGGTAATCTATATATTCGTATATAAAGGGAATGGTTCGAATCATTGTCCACAGTAAAATTTAGAATTACTGGACCTATATTATGGCAAGGTTTACATCCCAATTGATTTATCCCCGATTACTCCGGTAGAAAAAAAGGACAAAATTAATTTTTTCGGTACGTAGCTCAGAAAGTATAGGTTTATGTTTCACAATTATCATATACTAATCGATTTGTCTGTTTCTGAAAAATAAGAAAAAATATTACTGATTTCATTCCACGATATTATTCATTAATCCACAATGAGCCTCCCAGTAAAGTGGGTTAACATATTTTTTTTTTAGGAAAAAGCACATTATATATTTGTTTTCAGCGTTAACTGAAATCCTTAGATACCATTTTTTAAAGAAAGTACGAATTTTTCAATTTGATTTATTTAAAGGATTTTTTGTCTCCACTTGTTCATATAATCGTTCATAACTCCTCTGCATTTCATCCAATAAAACCGTCGGAAAGCTAATTTTATGCTCTTTTTACCAGTATTGACAACGTTTTGCCTTATAGCCCCAAAAAAAGGACTAAATATTAGTATCAAGTAAATAAAAACTTTTTAGAACGTTTGATTTTATATATGCGGTTCTAATTTGTTTAATTAAGTCCGATTTATACTATTTAGTGTGGTTTATAGAGCACTAAATCACTACTAAGTTTGGTGTGGATTGATAGATACGTGTTGAAGTTATTTCTATTTTTATGATCTTTCAAAAGGCTTTTTGAAAGTAAAATTTTCTTATTTAACACAAATAAAAAAATCTTTTAGTAGATTATAACCTTGAAATCTATACATACTCATAACATAGACAGAAAACTATAATATAAATAACTGGCCGATTGGACGAATACATGTCCATTCTTTTGGGAGCAGAATCACTGAACAAAATTGATTGAAAAGTCACCCCTTCACCATTTCCTTCCCATGTCATTTTTCTTACTAACACATGTTTAAATTTATGTTGCCAAATCATAATAATAATGTACATGTAAATGTTTTTAATTTTAACAACATTTACTAGACAAACGGTCTAAATTGCCAATCCATTACAAAAGACTGATCTACATGACTATTATGACCATAAGGCCTATCTGGACATACGGAGTTGAGCTTTGGGGCTCCACTAAACCATCAAATTCCTTCAGAATCCAATCCTTACAGTCCAAAATCCTTCGTAAAATCCTTAATGCTCCTTACTTTGTCACAAATCAAGTCATCCATCAGGACCTCAATATTCCATATGTTGCCGATTTGGCCAGAACCAGATACCGTTCCTTCCATAATAAACTTCTCAACCGCCCAAATCCACTTGTTTCTAACCTGGCTTCTCCTTCATTACCTAATAATCCTCCTAGGCGTCTGAAAAGAAGATGGCCTCGAGACCTTCTTCTCTAGAAATGTTATTGGAGTTCTATCAGTGGGTAGGTTCTCCACATGTTTTTATCATGTTACTATGTCACCTACAGCAAATTTACTTGTTGTATATATGTGTATACAGTTGTAAATATCAATAAATAAATTATTAAAAAAAAAAAATGTTTAACAAAATACTACAATTAATATCAAACTGTCAATCATGTTCATTTAATGTGTAAACATTCTCATATCTAGCAATAGCAAAGCATTGCCGGGTCTGCTAATAATAATATATAATGCTAAAAATAACACAAAAACTAAAATTATCAACAATAAAAGTAGTATTATTAATACTGAATTCCAAACTTTCCAGATTTAATGTTTTTTATAGAATTTAGAGACGTATCTCGGTACCTCTAATTTGCAATATATCACTAGTAACAAATTGATGGTAATATTTTTGAAAGAAAAAAAAAAGATATTGCAAATTAGTTGACCAATATGATAATCCATCGATCCGGTGCTATCGTCGATATTAATCGATAGAGGAATGCAATGGATTTGTTCTGCAACCGGAAAAGTCCAGTAGTTAATCAATTATCGCACGGATATTGCTGGAGTCCTTGAGAAGTAGGGAATTAATTTGGCTCCGTTGATGGAGGGTTGTAAACATTTATTGCCCATTTCCTCCAATATTATCATCATAAAGAAATGGTGTGCTTGGCAAAATAACTATGCCAGTTGGATAATCTAGATAATGGATCAAGAGGTGAAAAAAAGAAGACTAATTGATATTGTGGGTTATTTAAACAATTATGTTTGATAATCATGAATAATACATAAACAATGAAGTGAAAAATATAATTCTCCTTTAACTTGTGAGGTGGATTAACAGGAAGTTACTGACACAACGGGTGAAACGGAGTCCACAGATTTTTTTCTGAAATCAAATAAAATTAACAGAATTATCTATATATTAACAAAATATCTAAATGGAAAATATAGTAAGAGGAAATATTGCGATCATGTACAATTTCGAATCGGAGTTTTCGACGGAAATACGGACATTTTGATGTTTCCTGAGTCCAAATAAACAAGAATGGTACTGTTTCTATAAAATCGACTTCCCTGAAGCGCCACTCAATTATATAATCGATCTTACATTTTTTTGATTAATTAAACTTAATAAATCAATTTGCCTCAATATGACTCAAAGAATTTTGATTAATCTCGATGAATTAATGAGAAATTGAGTGTTCTTTAATGTGTCATCCTCATTGAAATACTTTTACTGAGTTAAATGCCGAATTTTCAAAAAATGTTCCTTAAATAAAAAGAAGCTTTAGTTTTTTTTAATCTAAAAAATTAACTAGTTCTCATTGCTAGCAATAATAATATCCTGATTGCTATATTCCTGGGTTCGATAAAATCGACTGGTAAGTCGATTTTATGGAACCCAGTTATATAATCGATTTTGCATTTTTTTTTCTATTTCCCAATTGATTAAATTTAATATATCAATGTAAAATTAAACTATATTTTATATCAGTTGAGACTTATTCCCATTGAAATAATTATTCAGGGCTTAAATGGAAAAATTTCAAAAGAGCTTCCCCTGCTTTTGTTCTGATTGTCCAGTAACGAGTTCTGATTGTCAGCAATAATTAACGATGAGTAAATAAAAAATATAAAAGAATTTGTTGAATAAATAAAGAAGAGGAAAAAGCTGTAACTTCCTGATCTTTCCCGATCATAAACATAGGTTTTTGTTATTTTTTGTTAAATTGTTGTATCTTCAGGAACCTTCAAGTATGATTTTGCTTTTACACAGATTAATAAATTTTGTTTGAATTGAAGATTAATAATTTTTTGTTTGAAATTTTCAAAAAAATCCAGAGTAGTAAGTGAAAGTTGCACTTAAGTGCATACATCTATTTTAGCAATGTTTTCATATATCAGAACTGTTTCTGTTAAATCCTGACACCGGCTGTGTATAAATAAATACAGAGAAACCTCTCTATAACGCAGACTCATGGTGAAGATTAATTTGTCCCTTATACGGTGGTTTCCGTTGGAAAAAGGTTAATTAAAAAAGAAATGAAATTATAGAATTATTAACATATCGTCAGCTTTATTTAGTTAGTCCGACAAAAACCAAAAATACTATTTTTGTACTATATAATATGATATTATACATAATCATATTATTTATAAAAAAAATGACATAAAAGCATTATTTTTGGGTTATTTGTTGTCTCATCCATCATTTTGTTGGATACATATATAATGTTTTATTATGTAGAAATATTTTTCAGAGTGTCTCAAGAACAATGTGTTGATATTTTCTCTTCTTTTCAAAATGATATAATGATTTTTTTTCTGAAAAAATAAACTGATTCGAGAGGTTTATTTATTTTTTTACAATGAATCCTTCTACACAATGATTGAATGTGTCAAAGTGCTGTCAATTCTCCCCACTAAAGTAAATCTATAAAAGTTTTGATACAGTGTAAAAGAAATAATTCCAAACAAATGAACATACCTACCATCTTGATTTTTGTTAATAAAAAATATAATTTTTAATTACATATTTTTTTTAAATTTTATATTATAATTCATTAGCAATTAAATTAAATACTCAAGAACATAAAACACGTAATGCATAATTTTTATTTAATATAATTTGTCGCTTAATGCTCAAATATATTTGAAAAAATATAGCAATAATGTACCAATTATTTTTATACTATTAAAAAAAAAAATCAAGGCATTAGTTTTTGGTTATAAGTTTCAACAATAGTTTTATTGGATACATGTATAATGTTTTATTATGTAGAAATAATTGTCAGAGTGTCTCTAGAACAATGTGTTAATATTTTCCCTTCTTTTAAAAATGATAAAATGATTTATTTGTGAACTGATTCGAGAGGTTTTATTTAATTTTTTCACTTATAATGAATGCTACTACACAATGATTGAATGTTTCTGAGTGCTTTCAATCCTCCCCATTAAAATAGGCTTATAAAGGATTTGATTGATTGGAAAGAGAAATTATTTTAAAAAAATTACCATACCTTCTATGTTCATTTATGTTAATAAAAAATGTAATTTGTTTTCTAATTCTAATCTTGTGCCCGTTATAGGAGTGGAAAGTGCTGGTGGGTAATAAAATTGGTGTTTGCGTCCGGAGTGGAGGGGTTCTGTAACAGAGGATTTAAAATAATCTAAATTTGTACGTAATTGAGTGGAACGTTAATAAAATTGTCCGCTAAGAAGGGCTCCGACATAGATGGATGACCGTTAAGAGTAGTTTTATATGGTTTTATTATATATACAAGTTTTTTTAGTTGCTGTACACAAACCTTATCTATTAATTTATTCATGCAATCACATCAAGCATTTATCTGCTGACCTTAAAGACCCCGTACGGATCATTAGTCAAAATTAGTTGCGATCAATACTATTTTATCTTCAAGGAAAAAAAAAAGATCAGACAAAGAAAAAAACTAAAGCCTTGCGTTAGCTTGTGACGATTTCGGTGCCATTGAAGTGTCGTTTAGCTCTGATTGGCCAATCAAATATTAGCAGCTATCGTGTAGCCTAATTACAGGCAGTTAGTTCTCTAAGGTGTTTTTCCTGTGGGCAATTGTACGAATCAACGTCTAGGATCTGCCTTCATCAAGCAGCAATATAAGAGCATTTCCACTTTAAAGTGTTTATCTACGTCTTTAGCTTTTAATACAAGCGATTGCGAGAGGAAAGAACTAACTGTCGTATTACTCAACACCATACGTTAATAAGAACTGATTGAATGAGGTCTTCGAGTATTTAATTCAATGGAGTCCATGGACCACAAGGGAACCGCGAGGATCTTAAAAATGGTCCACAGGTATCCAGCAAACACTGAACTGTCTTGTTTTCCTTTTCAGTTTTGGTTAAGAAGTCATTTTTCTTCTAGTCAGCGTGGTTGGTCGAGTCGCAGGTCGTTGTGACCTGAGAACTGCGGTCGACTTTCATTTCTGTGGTGGTCCCACGAATTGAAAACTTGTCTCCCCACCATGGTTAGATTAGATTGGTTACTTAGAGATAACCCCTTGTATGTCAGAAATGACCAGAAAGGAGGTCATAAAAAAAAGGCTGAGATGGTGGCAATTGGTTTTAGCAGTCATTAAACTTCTTCGGGTAAGGAAACAGTGTTTTAAATAATTGAAGATAATATCTTTATGTTATCCTTTCCGTTGATATTAAAAGATGAGTTTTAGAGGAGATTTATGAATTTATAGAAATTACGACGGGTTAAAATAGATAAAATTTTATTAACAGATGCAATAAAAATACGATATCCAGTTTTGGCTAATTTTGCAGTGTTGTACGATTTAATTAAATATTATATTAAATTTAAATACTGCTCTACATGTTATTTTAGTTAGTATAAGAATTAATACATAAGTATTCATTCAATATACACAGAAATAAAACAAAAAAAAAAACTAGAAAAAAAGGGAGAAAAATATAAATTATTGTAGTTTTACTGTTACTGAAATAGAAAAAAAAGAAATTTAAAATAATAATAAAAAAATAAATAAAAGAAAATACTGTCATAAAAAATAAAAATAAAAATATGAATCTATATCGAAATATAATAAAATAAAACAGATCAAATAATAATATTAATAAAAAAGTAATTTGTGCACAAAACCAAGAAAATTAAATTAAAGTAATGATAAAGTAAATACAAATTCCCATCAATATACATTTTTTTTCTTCAAATAAAAAAAAATTAAAGGGACTTGAGAGGATTTTTTTTTTAAATCCATGGTAAAGGGTCAAGTTTTTCATTTTGTAGGACTGTCACTTAATGAAAAAAGTCATCACCCCCTGGCCGGATTCGAACCGGCACCGCCAGCAGAGCTCAGAACAATAGGCAAAGGCCTAACCATTTGAGCTGAAATTCGTTATTTAAGCCCTTTCAGACTATTCCATTGAGGATAAGACCTAGCTGATATTAAATACCATTCAAGTGTACATTGGCACACCGAGTTTAATCATAATCATTAGTGTCGTTTTCGAGAAAAGTAAAAACCCATGAAAAATTGATACTATTAAGTGACACTTTTACGAAAATGTTGTTGTCAGTACTAGGCATATTTCCACCAATTTCAGTTTGGTACGACTCTTTTTGTTTTGTTTTTTTGAGCTAGGCTGTTTACAGACTATTTGCGTGACTAGGTTTTTGGACTAAGAGGTGTATTTCTGTCAAAAACCTTCGATTCAAATTCGAAATTTTGCACTATCCCAATACTTCCCCTTATTCGCATACTTCGGATAATCACATTTACACCTTCATACAAGATTTACATTCTGCCTGCGTGTCACTGGTACTGAGGGGCATGGTCGTCGTGTGTGTCCTGACGCCTGCGTTAGTTGATAAAAGTTCAGCAGCATAGCTGTATTCCTAGATGTTTATAATTTTACGTAATAAAATATTTATGAAATGTAATAGCTATATCGTTTAGTTAAGTGTCGAGACAATATAGCAGTCCTGTGTCAATCAATTGCCTGCCCGTATGTTGTTAAGTTTCTAATACCACCTTAAGTCCAAATAACAAAGTTTTGCGAAATGGCCAATTAATCATAAATGTATTTTTGAAGGTTGGATCGTGAGCTTTGGTACAATGGCATTTTGTGAATAACATAAAATAAATAAACTAGGTAGAATGGCGCTTAAGCGTACATTTCCCTAATTAAACATTGAGAAAAAAACAACATTCTTGCAGCTTACAAGGATGGCCATTAAAATGAAACTTGTTTTCCACTCGTGAGCGAAGATAATAGCCACGCATAACGACTGGTTCATCGAATCGTTTGAATTCGATAGCCGAAGCTTTTATTACTACTTCAGTTGCGAAATATCTGACGTACAAGTTCTATTTAATTATTTTGTCCTCCGGAATTGGTCGAAGAAACGTTTATTTTCACGTGTAGGAAGGGGTAAGGAAATCGGTTTCAAATGAAACGTATTTTACACGGGAGATTCAGAAAAATATATAATAATATATATACAAATATATATTTTTGAGGACGCTAAAACGAACCTGACTTTCATTAAAAAAAATATGTTGACCTACTTTACAAAAAGTGAATTCTGGTTTTAGTGATTTTGATTATTTAACAAGTGCCATAATCGAAAAACGTATTAACATTAACAAAAAAGGTATTTTCAGTAAGTCTTTAATAAAGTAACACAAAATAAAAATTGTATTTACTTTTTTATTACACACCAGCGTATGACAAGCGCGAACAGAGCCTTCTTTCTGTCAAGAATACTGAAATTCCGAAAAGTTTCTAAAAATCTTAAGCTAAGGGTGGTCAATACCGTGAAAGCCAGCTCTGATATACGGCTGCAAGACATGGGCTCTAACAGGTTCATACACAATAATGTTAATATTATTTTTTTATTGCTTGGAACAAATTGGATCACAATAAATATTGAGTCACTTAGAACAGGTCTTTTTTTGTTTTTTAGAAGGTTAAATGAGGTTTAACTAATGTGTATAAAAAAAAAAATAATTTAGTTACACATATTTAAACCACAAAAAAAAAAAATATATTTTAACCAAAATAAAACATAAGTATTGTGTATAAAGAAACTGCCCCAGTCTCTAACTTCTAGTTTCGCGATCTAGCCTGTATACCAGATGACAAATGTATTAGTGTACTATAAATTCGCTATGCCATAATATGATTAAAGTATTGAAATAATTTGGACTACTAAGCCATTAGTTGGCTATAAATATAGGGCCGAGTCATAAGTAACTTCTGTTTTTTTATCAGAAATTATTTTGCTCTAATTAAATAACGAAATTACATTAATTTATTATGTTTTCACCTCTATTATCTACAAGCTTCTCCCATCTCCCTGGCAGTTCATCAATCCCTTCCTTGTGATAGGTAGTTGGTTTGAACTGGAAGAAGTTTTCGACAGCGTGTCTTGCACTTCATAATCGAAGGTTTTTCCATTCAAAAATCCTTCATTTCAGAGGTTAAAAAAACAGTTTAACGTAACGTGTATCACACAAAACAGTTAACAAAAGACTATATGAAGCCTCGTCTATATAGTGAAAACAAAATGTTGTTGTCATGGTAACTCACAGCGGGTAGATACGAACAATAGATTCTACAATACTTAGCTGTATCGGAAGTTACTTATGACTAAATCTGATATTTATTTAGGGAAAATAAAGTTTATTCGTTTTTCGTACACTAAAAAAGTAATTTTTTAACATTATATAACATTTTCGTCTTACTAAGGCCTTTTTTTTTCCGAAACAAATTTGAATTCAAATAAAATAAAATAAATAAATTAGAAACTAACCTTTCTCTCTTATCAAGGCATCAAATCTAAAATATATTTGTATGGGTTGTTATCATAATGGATTTTGATAAAATAGGGGTAGTTTAAATATTTTTGCGAACGTTCAATATTGGTAGAAAAAAAAGTTCCACCAAAAATTTCTAATTTATTTATTTAAATTTTTTTTGGTCTACTGCACTAAAAATATTTTTCGGTTTTGTAATTCCCAACATATATATAAACTTATTTAATGCAATCAATAATGTTGTTTTCTTATACTGTAAAAAAAAAAAAAAAAAAAAAAAAATAGATTGGTATATAATAACCATTAAATATTAGATTAAAGCCAATTTACGATAATATATAAAATATACAAAATTAAATGAAATATTTTTTTCTCTCCTCCTAGGTGGATACACAACTCTTGGGCATGCGTCTAATATGTTTTGAGCTAGTATCACTTAAAATAGTTTCATTGACATTGGCGCTCTCACGTCAGTAACTTCCCCTTGTTAGTATTACGTCATGGTACGGAGTTTTCCCAACAAACATGATATGTGTGATTTACATTGAGTTCCTCAACTGATTATAAGGCGACTGACAACTTGAAGAGATATTGCTGGAAAATCGTGGAAACATTCGGATTGTCTTGTTTGAGTGGCATTAGGGAAGCCATCAGTAGCTGAAACAAACATTTGGTCATTATTTCTGAAGGTCTTCTACAATGAAAATTTGATCTCATTATCTATCATCATACCCAGACCTTTTTTCTCTTCTCTTTGAACTTAATTTGATCTATTACAGGAAAACGGTCAGCGATCAACAGTTTTTGGGAAAAACTGTTGAAAACCTGAATAGAAATTATTTTTCCAAGGAGTATTTATTATTTAATAGGCCAATAGCAGTGAGTTAATAAGGTGTGCGTGTCTAGTAGGAAAATAAGCAGATTTTATATTTAGATTATGGGCTTTTCTTTGCTTAGATGATTTGTATGATTATACTACGCTTGTTTTTGCCTCTTCCTCACCGCAAATCTAAATAATTGAGATTTTAATTTGTATCGGAATAGCCCTAGCAATCGGATACCTTTGAAAACAAGGAATTGAAAAGAAACAAAACATTCGAGAGTAATGAAAAGCATAATAGAAGTGAACAATTTGAACTTCTTTCTTCTTGTAAAAAAGTTTAAAACTTCATGTAGAGTTTACATTAACTTAAACAATTATAAGATGCAAATACTCTTATAATGAACTGTTTATATGATGAAATAATTGTCAGATGATACCTTTTTGCCTCAACCCAAGTCAACAAGCGGGGAAACACCTGGTGGAAACTATGGAATCATTAGGTCTCATACTTTGCAATGAATATTCACCTTCGTACAAACTAGGAAAATATACTTTTGTATCATACTCAGGACGAAGTAAAATAGCCCTGGTATGGATAAGTTACGAAACCTTCGTTGCATTCAATGACATGGAGGTAAAACTTTTGTCCGACTACCTAGACCACTTAGCCTGTATTACCTCACTACGAATAGCTTCATCATTAAAACTTGATCTCCAATACAATAATTCTTCAAACAACGTAGCTAGCAATCTCCACAGACGCGTCAAACGGGATGAAAATAAAACCAACGACATTAATACCCACATTTATCATGCTCTGATAAAATATACTATTATTCTCAAGATGCAAACTCATTATATACCAATTTTATTCAAAATATGCATGAAAGTATGGCTGAAACTGTACTAATGATTTCTATTAAATAATCAAACAATCAAAAATTTCGATCTTAACAAAACTAGATAGATGTATTGGATAATAATGCAACATTACTATAAAAAAAAATTAATTTTTCTTTATTATTTTTAACACCAACATGTGTTTTGAAACCAAATGCTTAAATATGCATTATGCAATTTAAATATTTGTTTATATATAAAGCTTAATGTATTTTATCCGTTTCTTTGCTATCTTATAAATTATTTTATCTTACAAATAGTAACAATCTTAAAAAAAATTACTGAATCATAGTTGATGTAATATCCTATAGACTTTACATATAAAAGAAATTAAAGACTTTGCACAGTAAGAATAATATGGTATATAAGGTAAAATAAAATAAAATAATAAGGTAAAATGGGCATTTTTATTTTAAAAATTTAATGAACTAATATATGTTCTATACATTTATAAAATAAGAGGTTGATATGATGTCAAAAACAGCCATAACAAAGTAAAATATGTTATGTAACTAGTTATGACTTATAAAATGAACAAAATAGGCTCTATTGTGTATTAATTACTAAGTAATAAAATATGTCTGGAGATATTGTTTACTGTAAGTAATAAGTGTTTTAAGCTATTACAAATAAATCACGCTATTTACACACTTTATCTGTTTTAATATGAAGAGAGTAATATTTTTGTAATAAAGTTATAGAAAGTTATTATTTGTGGCTGTTAATTAGTTCCCTCCTCTGTGCTTTTTTAATAGAGATTTTAAATTTTAAGTAGCTTTCTGGTTATGTAAGAGAGTAACAAATACGTCTATAAGGATGATTATAATTAAGATTGAAAGCACGTTCAATTTATTATTTATAAATTATTTCTGTGGAATATAAGTTATTTGATACTTTTTTTTTTATAAGAGTATATTTATTATTAGTTTTGGATCGGAGTAATCGATAAAATATTTTTGTTTCCATTGACGTACTAGTAATGTAAAGCATGACTCCTTGTAAAGCCCATAATATTTTTTTTTTACATTATTTCTATATAGATTGAAATTTTTTTTTCTTTTTTTATATTCATTAGTTGTTATATTGTTCTTAGTACTTAGCCCTGATGAAAGCTGGAAATTCTGACCGAAACGTTAGCACTATGAAATAAGTTTTATTTATAATATTAGATACTTTCTTGAGACTGGTTAATGTTGTTTAAATAAATAATTTAATTTTTATTTATTATAATCTCGACACATTTTCTTTTCTTTACAAGTCCGGCGTTTCGGCCAATTCGGCCATCCTTAGATAATATTAATTATACAGTGAATTTCAAAACAGATACAAGCAATTTGAACCAACACTATGCAGAGATATTAAGTAAAATTAATTTAAGAAAAATATGGGATAAATTAAATGTGGATAACTGTAATTAGCCTTGATTGGAATTTTACTCATGAAATAAAAATGAAAATTAACAAAAATATTGTTATAATAAATAATTTTAATTTTAACTGAGTGGAGGAAGGTTACAAGCATTGTGATAAAGTTTTAACAAATAGGTGACTGTGATAACTGAATTTTAATTTTTGTTGTAATGTGAAAATTGACTAATTAGGTAATTGGAGATAATGTAGGATATGTTTATTAACAAAAAATATGTTTACCTAATGTTGCATGTAAATTGTTGATTTGACTTGGGCAGAATAGCCTGCATGAAGTTGAGTTTTTAAATCATTTAGTTCACAAATTGTATTAAGGTAAGATAAATTATAAATATTATTGTTAAGTATTTTGAATTGTTTAGGATCATACATGTAATAAAAGCTGTTTTGTGGTAGATTGTCTCTGAGGATTGCCGAATTGGCCGAAACGTCGATCTTGTAAAGAAAAGAAAACGTTTTGAGACTATAATAGATAAAAATTAAATTATTTATTTAAACAAAATAAATTAATTAATAAATCATACATTAAATAATGTTTTTTATTGACCGCACCCCCAACTATCTTCTGCTCATAAATATTATTTATGTTTATAATATTAATATTCCATCCATTTCATAATGATGAGAAGATAGTTGTTCTCATCATAATGAAATAATATTCTATAAACTTTAATTTTACTGCTTATAAACCGATAATGCAGTGTGAAATAGAATGTAATTTTATAACATCTGGAGCACGACTTTCATGGAAAAAAGTATCTATTTATTTTATTTCTCAGCTCAGTTCATAAAAATAATTTATAGTTCAGTTAAAACAGAGTAAGAAAGACATTCAAAATAAAAATAATTATATTCTTAAACATTTACCTTAAATAATTTCAAGAACAGCATCATTCTTTTGTTTTGATACCATGCAATTCGTAGAGGTGCTTCTATACGTTTGCCAAACAATGGGAAATTCGGATTATTTGGCTTGACTGGTACAAGTTGTGGTCGACTTGTTGAGTGTCGGTTTTGGGGGATAACGGGAGCCAACAGATAAAACTTTGTGCTTTCTGTGTTCTAATTAATTAAAGAATTTTGAAGATTGGACAAATTCGTTTAAGATAGAGATATTTTAAAATTCTATAAATTTAGTATAAATTCGTTATTTCAAATATTGTTAATTAATTTTCGTAGCTTATTTTTGACTTAACATAGCCTAAATATATATTAATAAAGACCTTATATGTCTAGGTATTTATTGGTTATGTAGAACTATTTATGTGAATTTTGATCATCTACAACTCACCTTGCTGATAGTTAAGTTTTCTTTCGTTTGGCCTATCTTTATTTTGTTCCTTTTTATAGTGAAAATCGATTGTAATCACTTACAAAAGTCCAAAGAACATGTTAGCATGTTGTAACCGATATTTGTTGCTTCCTTTTTTTTCTAAGGAAACCATATACACACAACACAATACAATTCTGGAATTTGCAACCAGTGTTTTTTTTAAACTAAAAAAAACATTCCCACAAATAAATAAAAATTTAGGACCATTGCTGTTAACAATTATTCGATTAAGCATATAAGAGGAACGTACGTTACAATGTATCATACTGTGATGTTTCGTTGGACAGTGCTGCTCTGGTGGGGAACGGCAGAACTGCATGTAGTAAGGGTGGGGTGAACCCCACCAAAATTTTTCAGAATTTCCTCGTTCAGTGTTTGCCTGGATACCGTCCTTGTTGGATGCGATGGTATTGTCCAAGCAATCGTTATTTATTTTTTATGTCAAAATCACAAAGCAATAAAATATATTTCTGAATTTAATGCATAATTCTGTTACGAAATATAATGTTTATTTTGGTGGTACAGTCGATTTTGAGCTCATTCTTCTAAGTTTGTTATATTTTATGTAGGAAAGATATCTACTTTCAGTTGAAACAGAATATGTTTGGCGATCTCTAATTACTTAAAGAGAGCCGTAATAATTTCTTGTTATATTTTCGAAATGATCTATTTAGTCAATATATCAACATTATTTTTGACTGCCGCTATCGTCTATAAGAATATTTGTATTTTTTTTCTGAGAATCCCATCTTAGGTTTAGGTATAGTCCTACGTTTTCAACTGATCGTTCCGATAGTTAAAATGTTTTAACTGAATATGTGAAATATAGCAATTTCCAAAAGGTCTCGCAGTTTGTTCATAGTTTTGAATTTCTTTTTTATATTTGGGTAAAATGTGTCTATATTATCTTTAATTTAATCCGATTAAGGGAATTATGAAAAAATAGAAATCGGTACCGCTACAACCCATGAAGAGTCAGGGGTTCAGTACTCTATACGCAAGTACTATTTCATAAACAACGGCTGTGCATGGAGGTGATTTGTCTATGATTACGACCAACCACCAACTTTTCCCAATGAATTTGGAAAATTCCTTGATTTAGGAGGAGAGTCACTTCAATTATTCCCTATTAAGATTTGAAAGCTCTAGAGGAAAAATAGTATAGCTCCATTTATTGATTAATCAAATTCAATAATGAACCTTTGTAATAGAATAATTACCCCTCAAATTTGACGTTTTACGAAGAATCTGAAAAAAGAATCCACAATACTATAGCTCCACGACAAACAAATTGAAGAGTATATTATGTTTCGCAGAAAAACAGTCTAAAAATAAGGTGAACTCCAAATTTTAAACTAGGTAATATGGGAAACTAAGTTGTTAATTTCAATATTCTGAATGTTATTACAATTTTCATATTGTTTAAATATGATGTTTCTAGTTAAAGACAAAACTTATATTGTCTATGAGTTCAAAATCATTATGTAAATGAGTTGGAGGAACATAAATCAACAATTGTCGGTAATGATTGAACGATGCAGTACAGTGATTGCTATAGTACAATAGTCGGGAAGAAAAAAAGGCAGTTATCTCACCACAATTTTTTATTACTTTCATGAAAACTATGTATAATTAACTGATAAAACTAGTCAAAACTGATGAATCTGCCAAGTATAGGTAGGGGGAATAAAAATTGGTGACTGTTTCAAAACCTTAAAAAAACATTGATTTTTCTTTTGGAGCTCTATATCTTAAAAACTACCATCAACACTAGAAGATCTAAGAGAACATTATTTAAAGAAGAGTAAATTTAATAAAATATTAACCCTAAAAGAGCTATTTACGTCCAATAGTGCTATATAACTATTGGACGTAAATAGCTCTTTTAATTGCTTTTAATACAAAAGCAAAATTTCTTAAAAATTTTCTGAAAGATTAGTAGTTAGTGAATTTATTGTGAGAAATCTATATCTCAGGAACTATGAGACATACAGATGTCTATTAGCACTCAAATTAAAGCTAGTTAAATTTACTACAAAATAGTTAATTATGTATGTCTTTGTAGGAGTAGTAGTTTTTATGATATTTGACAAAATAAACTCACAAAATGTTAATTTCTAATTGTTCGTGTAAAATGTTGGATTTTTGAAAAAATATATGTGTAGATTTATACGACCTACATATGTCTGCCAACACTCAAAATAAAGGAAATTTAACTTATTATAAAGTAGTTGATGATACTTATCTTCGTAGGAGTAGTGGTTTGTATGATATTCACATGTGATTATAAATTGGGCAAATGAAAATTTGTCCGAACAACTATAAATCAATTTATTTTAGCAAATTTCATGTAAACTATTACTCATACGAAGATAAACATCATAAACTACTTTATAGCTCATTAAACTAGCTTTAATTTGAGTGCTGATAGACATCTCTACGCCAAATAGTTTTTGAGATATAGATTTTTCAATATTAATTCACAAACTACTGATCTTTCAGTACATTCCATACAACATTTTTATGAAATGTTGCTTTTTAAAAAGCTATATCTCGAAAACTATTTAACGTAAATAACTCTATTGGAGCTCTTATTTTAGCAAATTTACTCTTCTTTAAATAACGCTCTCTTAGGTTTTCTTGTGTTGTTCATAATTTTTTAGATATAGAGCTCCGAATGAAAAATTAGTTTTTTTTATCGCTTTGAAACAGCCACCATTTTTTATTTCCCCTATGTATACTTGGCAGACTCATGAATTTTGATTACTAATTATAAATAGTTTTCTTTAAAGTAATAAAAAATTGGGGTGAGATAACTGTTTTTTTTCTTCTCTTGGGCTCTTATACTACTGAGCATTACACTGATACATATATGGACATATTTTGTTTGGATTGTTTATTTTTAAATTTGAAACTGTTCATTGGGTGGTGGTAAGTTTACCTTCTTGATCGATACTTTTTTTTTTATTATTTTAAAATATATATATTGCATACAAGCATTACATAAATAAAAAATAATGATTCTTAATTCATCTGAATCCTTTGACAATGATGTTTGTCGACATCTGTACACGTCTTAACGTTGTTTATAAACATTTCAGTGCCGCAGGCAATTCAGTTTATCGTAAAATTAACATAATTCATGTAAGCACATTACATAGTTAATGCTCTGCTTTAATCGAACGAATTATGTTTCATGCGACACTGAACAATCTCAATATGGAATCTGAAAGTGGTTGCCGATGGCCAATGCCAGCTATATCCGAGAGGTGACGAAGGCCTCAAACCCCACATTAATGCCTCTTCGATCAGGAAGCCCGTATGGGCCTGCCTTTAATTCCAGGAAAAAAAAATTATAATCACTGCCGTTACTGTTAGTCGGAACACCTTCTTGAATTATATGGGAGTGTTCGTCGGTCCTGATTTTATTAGCAACAATCTGATTCTAGAATTGCTAAAATCGTATACGAGGACTTCTAGTACATTTGTTTTTCTTTCCTCATACTTTGCACTTCTGTAGGCTTATATCTAATGTTAGATTTATGAACTGAGAGAGAAATACTTTATTCATATATGCTGCCTAAAT
>NW_027111379.1:340827-341921 GCF_000696795.3 Halyomorpha halys | reverse complement strand
CACTGGCTCCTGGGACTCCACGCAGGGGTAATAAAACTTAGATTATAGTGTATTTGATTTATGACGCTGAGGATGTATGTTATATATATCGTTATAAACTGACAGAACTTTTATATTCAATATTAACTATTAGGATACAGTAAGATACCTGGGAAATCACCTTGATCGCCGCCTTACCTGGAATCACCATATCAAAATCAAACTTATGCAAGGTTAGCAATGGTATATGCTATCCTAAACAGAAATTCCAAACTAAAACCAAAAACAACTGTTCTTATATTTAAAACAATCCTCAGGCCACTGCTGATGTACGGCTGTGAAGTCTGGGGAGCGGCAGCCTTCACGAAAAGGAAAAAACTACAATCTTTTCAAAATAAAGTGCTAAGAATCGCAGTTAATGCTCCTTGGTTCATAAGAAATAGCCAATTGCATCGCGAATTACAGGTGGAGTCAATAGAGGATTATATCAAAAAACGGTTCATGAAGTTCCACTCTCAGTTGCCTACAGTTAAAGGAGAATTAATCTACAACCTGGGAAACCCAACCTCAACCCGAAGACTGAAGCCCAGGCTGCTGCAGGACATTCTTTTATAAATTTTTAATAAATATAAAATTAATTCATTGTCATACTACCTCTATTTACTTATTATTATTATTCATTTTATTTATTCATTATTATTATTATTTTTTCTCTTTTCTTCTCTCTTCCCTTTTTCAAATTAACTTGTTTCTTTTTACTATTAGAAGACAATTGTTCGTTTTATTTAAGTGTACCAATATCATTATTTTTTGTTATTAATTTTACTTTCCTCTTTTATTAAGAAGGATTATTCTTATCTTATTTTTTTTTTCTTTTAATAAGACCATTTTTTATAGTTAGGGGTGGCATTTTTATGACTATACCCCCTCATAATCAATTGTTAAAAATATATATATAATAAGTTATGTCAACCATGTAAGGCCCACCAGGCCGGTCTGATATAAAAATAATTTAAACTATTAGGATGATTATGGCATTTAACTGAAATTAATGGAATCACTTAGTAGTAACCAGCCTTCGTCGGATGTTGCACTATTTAATTTGGTATTTTGAA
>NW_027111379.1:314563-340732 GCF_000696795.3 Halyomorpha halys | reverse complement strand
ATATATTCTAAAAAATGGGAAGGCAAAAATTTAAAAAAAAGAAACAAACATTTTATTTATCTGTTGCCAAAAAATTCATATTTTAAAGTTTCTTAAGGTGAGAATAACGAATATAAATTTTATTCCCACCAAGAATACAACAATATAACAAAAGACAACTGCAATAGTGCAATTGGAAAGATCATGCGGTCTCGGATGCTTCTTTTTTTATTTTTTCCCCCTTATTTATCCATAAAATATTTTATAATTTTTTAATATTTTGTATTTATCCATTTTTTACTATTGCTAAAAATAATGACTGGTTAAGTTTTTCAAATAAAAAAAAAATTAAAGAAGAATTTTTGAAAATTCTGCATTTAAGCCCTATTAAACTATTTAATTGAGGATGAGACTTACCTGGTACTAAATAACACTTTATTTTACATTAATTCATTGAGTATAATCAAAATAATGTGAAAAATTGATCCTATAAAGAGGCATATCAGGTCAATCGATTTTAGTGAGAATGTTGCAGTCACATCCCAGACATGTGACAGGCTTAAATATGTAATTTCAGTATCTTATGAATAAACTAAATTAAATTTTTAGCTAGGATGTTTACACACACGCAAATACCATTTTGTACTTGGTTATTTGGTCTCAGGGAACCTTGTTATTGTTAGGAATGAGAACTGCTTATTTATTTCAAATAAGCAAAATTAAAATTACTTTAGAGGAAGAATTTTTAAAAAAGAATTTTAGTCCCGCTAGAATATGTCAATGAGGGGATGAGACAGGTACTAAAGACCACCTAATTGTACATTGATTCACTGAGTTTAATTAAAATCGAAAATTTTGCGGGACTTGATTATTTGGAGGACTTCAGAAAGTGTATTTCCATTGAAAACTAGAAATTTCTCACGATCGCGATTCTTTAGTACAGCCCTGAGAAACTAGCGGTCGAATTGCCTAAAAATTGAATTAACTTGGTTTAAACCGTCCTCGGAGCTTGTTAAGTTGTGCTAAATTGGTTCAATCTAGATGCTTTTCATTGAGAATTTCAACGGAAATTCAAAAATTCTCAATTTAATGTAACTAGAGTTAACCTATTCAACACAACTTAAGACGTCCCGAGGACGGTTTAAACCCAGTTAACTCAATTCTAGGGCAATTCGACTTACCTTATTTTTTATGACTACCTGCTATATATTCCATATATAGATAAAAGAAAGTAAAAATTAGTTTCGACTGTATTTAGTGATTTTAACCTTGTTTTCGTGATTTTATCCAAAATTTGTCAAAACCAAATTAAAATTAAAAATATCTTTCTCTGATTAGCTATTTGCTATTTTTGACTATTTTTTTTAAATAGCACTTTGTAGTTAGGCTGTGTCAACAAAAATGGAATACGCGTAGATTTTTTTGGGCTATGCGTTGGACAGGCTTTGACTGCACCTGGTGCAACGAGCAGCTTACTTTACACAAAATAGTTAAAAAAACTTAATTTCTTTTCTAGTGTTTTGTAAACTTTTGTATGTATGTGTTGCCGTTTTGTAGTCGCATACAGTCAAAAATTCTCAAGAAATCCTCTAATCTTTTTTTCTAAACAAATGAAGATTTACAACTAAAAACATGTATGCATACATGTTCAAAGTATATTTTTCTTTTCTTTTTTTTTTTTACACTGTTCATCTCCACCACCGTTATTCCTAATATATTTTTAATAGTTTATGAAGAGTTGATACATTGTTTGAGAATCGATGATAAATCACACTAAAATAAAGTATTTAATTTTAATTTTAATTTCCGCTTAGATAATTTGTATGAATGTATATTCATATATATATGTATATAATGTGCTTCATGCGCTATGGCGAAAATGAAGGTCTATAGCCTATTTCGAAACATATTAAACATTTAACATTAACATATTAAAAACTAAGTGTTAGTACAACATATTAATTTATTAATAGTAGTTAATATATTAAACATTACTTGTTAGTTTTTTATTTAATTTTTATATCCCTTTGATTATAGTTTTGGAATGGATATTTATAATAAAATATAATGTTAATTTATTAAAAGTCAATATTGTCACTTTTTCCCCACACTATGAAAAATAGGATAGTATTTTTTTTTTTTATTTCATAGTAAATAACAAATTCCATAAAATTACCTTACGTCATAAACCTACTGACTGCCCAACAATATACTTCAATAATGTTGCTCTTACCCCTGTAGAACAGATCCATTACCTTGGACTACATTTGGACAAACGACTAACCTGGAATTCTCACACAAGACTGAAAAGACAGGAAACTGCACGTCGATTTTGACTATTACAGCACTTACTAGATAAACGATCCAAGCTTCCAATTCATTACAAAAGACAATTATAAGGCCTGTCTGGAGATACGGAGTTAAGCTTTGGGCTCCACTAAACCTTCGAATTCCTCTCGTATCCAATCCTTACAATCCAAGACCTTATATTGTAAAAATGTTTTTAGAGTGCTACCAATGGGTAGTTTCTCTACATGCTTGTACCATACCATTTCGATATTATTTAAAATTTACTTGATGTATTTTATGTAAATAAATATAATTTTTATTGTATAATAATTGACTCGTTCCATATTGTTCTACTCGACAGCCCTTATAAAGTTTTACAAAGTTGTGCGAAACATTGTGAAATAAATAGTTGTTAACTTTATTGATTTTGTTCCTTTTTGGTGTGTAGTTCAAAAAGTATACATTTTTTTCATTGTTATTATATTCCGATGTAATTCGCTATAATCCGTAATTAATTATAATCCGACTTGTCTTTTTCTCAAGAATAAAAAAAAAATTACTGATTCTACTAAATGATTTGTTATTTATATCGAAAAAAAATTTTTAAAATGAGGTTTTAGTAAAGTAGGACAACAAAAATTTTCTGATTCTACTAAATGATTTTTTATTTATTAAAAAAAAATGAGGATTTTAGTAAAGTAGGACAACAAAAATTTTTATTTATTTTTTTTAACCTGAAATAAGATTTTTTAGAGGAATAAAAACTTTATTTATTTATTTTTTATTCTAGTGACTATTTTCAAATAATTCACTCCTAAGAAATCTTTTACCGCACTTTCGTAGGTCAGTGATTCTGAATTGATTCAATACAGTACTAATATTAAACCATAATGAGGGGTATTATATAAAAAATATTCATATTTTATGTAGTATATACATGGTAATATCATAGATAGTCAAATTATTTATAAGAATAAGATAAAATCACCTAAATCGGAAAGTATTAACGATTAGACAGAGAAGTTAGCTGTTACCATTTATATTACTATAATTACCGTCTTATCACTTCATCTATGTATTAATTGATATCAAAGTTTCAATGTATATCATCCTCAAATATAGCAATAGCGAACCATTTCCGGATCTGCTAGAACATAATTAATATAATTTGTTTTTAAAAATATTAACATCATTAAAGTTTTAAAAACTAATAATCTTTAAACTACTAGGAAAAACAATCTAATGATATTGATTTATTAGAAAGTTTGAACCAACATTAATTGCAACATTCAATTTTTCCTTTTTTCTCTTAATTGATCCTAAATCCGGGAATGAGAAGTAGTTACCCAATCCCGTGTGAGCGGCCTACTTCCGAATGCGGTCCGGAACTTGTAGTTATATCAGAGATCATATAATCCCAAGTTATGTAAAGTTTCTCGAGGTTAATTTCATACTGCCCAGTTTTATGGCCCTTCTTCTAGCACGCTCGGAGTAGAGATCTTTGCCATTCGGAAATTCTCATATGTCCACCTTTACTGTTCTCCTTGGTGTGATAGTTTATGTACTCTTGTTAATATTTATTATCAAGATGATAACATTGTGGAATTCCCATTAAATAATTATCATATATATTAATACGCTAATTAACAAAAACGGATTTGTAAGAAAAATAAGGTCCAAATGAAGGGAGTTTTGTTAGATTCAAATTACACTAATCATTAGCGAATCACTCTCTCTGTTTTTAATTTTTTATTTCAAATTTAACTTTTGCTTACATTTTAAAACATAACATAACTTCGATCATACCCTAACAGCAAAAAATTCAAATATAAAAATAAAACTAATACATTCCAATCCAAAGTACTAAGAAAAATTGTTAATGCCCTTTTTAAATTTCTAACAAGATATTTCACACTGACATTGAACTTACTTTCGTCACAGCGACTACAACAGACCGTTTCAATGAATTCCACAACAGACTGACTCTAAATGCCAATCCATTGCCACAATAACTATCAGTTTTCACAGACCCTTAGGATTCACCCAGAATACTTTGCAGCGCTGATCATGAGACTTGCTTAACTGATTTTGTTAGTATTATTAATTTTTTTTATTAACTTTACTTTATTAGGTCTTGCACAGTTTTTTTCATTTTAATTTTACTCTTTATTGTATTTTTAAAACTAGATTTGTTGTTGGAAAACTTCTACAATAGCATATTTTTTCATTGCTTAAGCAGCTAGCATATTCTAATCGGACCAAAATATGTACCATTCTTATTAAAAAAAAAAAAAACTGGTGGTGCACTGCATCATATATCTTATCATACAATCATCCTTTACTAACCTATTTACGTCCCCAAGTTTTGTGTAGTTCAGTGAGATCGTATTGTTATAGCTATTTTTTTTGACTTTCGCAAAAAAACATAAGATCAGAGAAGACAAAAATTATGAACAAGAAATATTTATCTTCCTGTTGCTATAAAAGTTTGTATTTTAGGGTATCTCGAGGTAGGAATAATATTTTTGTTACATAACACATACACACATACATGCATAGATACATAAATTAATAAATTTTGTTTCTGCCAAGAATACAACAGTTTAACATAAGACAATGAACCAGTGATGCGATTGAAGTACGGTTTCGGAAATTCTCGTTCGAATCAAATTTATCTATTTTTCTCTTTTCCTCCTTTAGTTATTAATGAAATTCTTTATTATTTTGTATTTGTACATTCTATATTATTTCTAACACTGCTAATTTTCTAGAACTGAATTTTTTCTAAACAAACAAAATTAAAGTGACTTTAGAGAAAATGTTTTTTTTAATTCGGCATTTGAGCTCTAGACTATTTCAATGAGAATAAAACCTATCTCATATTAAAGACCACTTATATTACTCATTGATTCGCCGAGTTTATTCAGTTTCGTACCAATTTTCGTTTTTTAGCTAGGCTAATCACAAACAGACAGACAGACCATCTTGCGAAACTAGGATTTTGGGCTCAGGGAGACACAAATTATTTCCGACAAAAACTTGAATTTTTTTACAATCGCAATACTTTTCCTTACTGTATATTCTATATGTGTAATTTATGTGAAAGTAACTAAATAATTCATAAGAATGAAAATTTTTAGGCGCGAATATTTCATAGACTTGGTGAATATTTTATTCTTGTATTGAAATTTGGGATTTTCAGTAGGGACACATAATCCTAAAACATTCTATATATACAGCTTAGAGTACAACAAACAATGTAAAAATTCCATATTCAGAGAAAAATAAATAAATTTGTAAAACGGAAATTGAAGTTTCAAAAATTAGGATGAGCTTATGGTACGTAAAAACAATTGCTACAGACTTTTGAGAGGACATTGTTTTTCTGATACATATAATTTTAATTATACATTATTTTACTCATACATAATTTTTTACGTTTATGCAAGTTTAGTACTTAGTACTTAGCATTTTCATGATATTCATCAAAATAAATATTGATTTTTCGTTATTTGAAAAATGTTCCTTTTTGAAGAACTATATCTCGAAAACTATAAGTTGTAAAAAGCTCATATTTTAGAAACTTTATTTTACTATAAATAGTGTGTTATGAAGTTTTTTTAGATTTGTAAGTAGTTTTAAAGATATGGCTCCAAATGAAAAATGAGCAAAAGTTTTATTTTCTCGAACAAAATAGTTCATGGACCGTGCGCATTTTTTTACTTGAGGTGCAATTTTTTTTTACTTGAAAGAGTTAAAAGAGGAATATTTTATAACTTCTGGAACAACCACCATTCAGTCAGTCATCAACTTTGACTCTTACCTGTATATAGGTTTCATTAATGTTACTAATTGGAAATCGGTGTGAAGAAACTTCTGTTTTTTCTCTTGTGTCAAAACATTAAAACATCTTGTGTCAAAAGAAGATGGCAAACGTGAAACACCTTGGCCGTGGAACAGGCTGCTGATTAGGTCCAACAAGATGCAAGATGCCGGATTGTATAAGTATTGCGTAAGGAGGGAACTGGAGAGGATGTCTTGGGATAAGGAAGCGATGATATAACCGGAGGAGCGGTCTCAGAGGCCCTCTCAGATCTACGTCCTTGTGGGTCTTTATGGTATCCTTAGTAGTTTAATGTCCTGTTTAACGTTCCTATGGTCTTAAAATATCAAATATTATTATCCATTAGATTTTGAGTTGTAATTGTGTCTCTCTTATCTTAATTGATGCTTTGGTATTTACCACTCGAATAGCAAACGAAGTTGGATGACATGTCGACTTGTCTAATTAAAGGATATGAGGTTGAGATGGGTTGCAGGCTACTAATTTATAACTGTTATTTAAATTAATAACTCTTATTTCATTAGTAAATGAAATCAAAAGAGGAATAATTAATTGTTATTTTTTGTTTTTTCATAGTCCATTGTATATTTTTAATAATACATTTGCCTGAAAACGCTCATCCTACAGTATATTTGCATAATATCGTTTCATAACTTCTGTTAATTCTAAATATTTTCTAATCAATAACTAGGTTACTTTTGTATCAAACTTACGCTAAACCTAAATTTAAAATATTTTGCCTACTTCGAGGTAAACCTGAAAGTGGGATGTGATAGATTTTTCACGCATTAAAAAAAATGATCACGTCTTACAGTTGGGAAATCCTTTATTTTTGACAATTGAAAGCCCTCGCAAAGTTTGGACGTTTTATATTTTTCATAGATGTTCCTTTTACAATATTTCTTAACATAACATTTTGAAATTATTGTAGATTATTCCATAATCTTGGCTGCTTCGTTACGCATACATGTATGAAAATTCACAGCCTTAAAAAAGGTTTTCTGTAAAGATTTTCAAATTAAACAAATTTCATATCGAGATATCGAACTTTTATCAATATATGCGTGATTCAATGGAACATTAGTTTACATACTTTCAAAATCATATAAAAATATTTGTAAGCTGTGCTGAAGAAATACAAAAATCCTAATATTAATCATATTAATTAAACATTTCACTTCTGGGTATATAAACTCTATAAAAAAGAAATAAATTAAATCAATTCAGTGATAATGGGTTTCTAAATATATGCCTAAACATACTTGACTAAACTGGAAGAGGAAGAACGAATAAAAAAGTTAGGTTCCCCCTAAAATTTAAGATGATGTATACTTCAATACACATACTTCATTTAATTTTATTTTGAATTGGACACACTCCAAAGATAGTACTGTAGACTGGGCTTAGTTTCTCTAGCGGGGTCCTACAAAAACACGAAAACAAGTAAGCACAATCTCCGATGTAATTTACGGGATATGCCAACAACAAAATAAAAATTTTTTTGTAAGAGGTACCAATATTAATGCAAAAGATCGATTTGTATAATCTGTTAGCGCCACATTTTTAGGTTGTTGTTATAGCTAGGCCTTAAGTTCAGGCGATCAAATGCATAATTGGTAATAATTTAGAGCGGTTTAATATTAGGAATCAATTTTTAATTTCATCATTCACAATTTATACACCACAAGAAGAAAAAAATTAAACGAACCTGCAATTCAGACTGGTTCTGAGGACTCCCTCACCACGCACCTTGGGTATTCCCTATACTTTTCTGTTTTTGTATTTCAATGATCTCATGAGTAATAAACCGTTCTTCTTAAAATATAAAAATTTATCGTAAGTAAATAGGCTCTGCCTTCGCCCTCTATTTAAAATTTTTTTTTTCTTAATGATATATATGTATATAACAGATTTTAATGAAACAACTTAAGGACGACATATTTGCTTTTATAACTACGATTTCTAAAGCTGGAAGTTAATTTTTATTAAGCATATCAATTTTTAACAATGCAAAACCCCCAATATAGCTGGCATGACGTCATTCCTTCCTTCACTTGTTGCCCTAATGTTAGTTTTTCCCCAAACAATGTGTGGTGTATTTGGGGTATTGTATTTTGGGGTGTATTTCCTGTCAATAGATTAAGATTCGAAGTAATCGATCATTGTTGTATGTCGATTCGTCACATTTGCCAGCTGTTACTCATCTATTGTCAAAGTTACTAATGGTATTCGGAGTAGAAGGATAAGGTCTATTTTAAACGTTCAGTTTATAGTAAACCTGGAGAAGATTTAATTTTCTAAATATCTTTTTTTTGTCAAATATGTATTTCTTTATCTATAAATTTAACCTAAATAAATTTAAGTTCATTTTAGACTAAATGACTTTGCGGCAAATGTCATATATTTTACACTTCGACATTCGCTGCCGTGGTAGTAAACAGCCGCCGTTTTAACGTGACACTGCCACGCCACAACTACTGTTATCTGTAAATACTGTCATGACAACTATTGTCATATTTTCACTCATTAGCTGCGACAGTTGTAAATTACTTGCTTGTAATGTAGTTTTTATAAAGTATTCATAGATTTTAAACCTTATTTTACAGGTAGTTATATTGGGAATAATTATTATGTATTTATTTTAAAAATGCACTATTGATAAATAATTATCAGACAATCCTTTCAGAATTAGAACGGATGATTATTTAATTAATAAATATTTGGTTATATAACCCTTCAATCCACAAAGATGTAACGTTCACCATACCAGCTTCTATTGTCAAATGCGATATTTTATCAGTTAGTCTGATAACTCGACTTAAATTTTTATCTTTTGAACTGATTATTTTATATCATAAAAAACGTTTGGTTTTCACCTGAATGTTGTGTAATATTTCCAGATTGATGAAAAATAAACCACAAAAACATATTTCCCTTTCACTGAATCGATTTTGATAATAATTTACAATTTTACACTATTATTATGTCAAGCTAGATTCCTCTCATCTCAAATTATACAAAATTGGAATAAGGATTACTAATCATTAATAATTATGAATTTAAAAATATAATTTAAGTTAATTCCTTTTTTTTTTTAATTCGTATATCATTTATGTTGAAGGTCAACATAATCATCGTCTGCCACGTGGATTTAATATATTTAACTACGGTTGCATTATATCATTGGAATAAATCTTTTATTTTTTTTTTAGATTTTCTATTATCAATAACTGCAAAAAAAATCATTAATCAAGCATCTATACTTTTAACTTCACTTAAAAAAAAAACTTTATAAAATCAACTTAATTGATAATTAATTGTGTAAAGAATATGGATAATATTAATTAATAATAGTTTAGCAGTTGAGTACAGAAAGGATGCGAAAAATATTTTACGAATTTTATGGATTGCGTTGAATTTTGTTTGTTTGAAATAATTGATCATCTCTCATTTTTACTGGTAGTGATAAATATTAACTATGAAGGGAAAATATTTTGTCAATGTTGAAAACTTATTTCCGGAAGTAAGAATAGTGATAGAGGTGTATCACATATCACTGGAAAGCCAAAGATTTTTAAAGAAATAAGATTTAAAATAGAAAGTCACAGAATGTAATGAAGAATAAAGAAAAACGCATAAATGAAAAGGTGTGGTAACAGAAGTTTTCACTGACAGGCGCATGCGCGATAGGTTTTCTATTTAGTCAATCAGATGACGTTTTCTTGTCACCATAGTTATTTCGTAAATTAATTTCAATTAACCTTTACATGAGCCCTTAAGTCGACAAAATGATAAAACCATTCTTAGTATTATCAATATTGACTCTATTTTACAATTAAACAATGAAAAATGGTTAAGAAAAGATTGTAAATTTTAGTAAACTTATGTATTTCTGTACAATTTAACATTGATTTATTCAAATTTTGTTCCTATGAAATATCTAATTGTGCTTGTTTATTTTCAGGTACGTACCATTTCTGTACACGTTTTGAAATTAAATCCAGATAAGTTGTAAGTAAATTCTTCATTTTATGACTTGTAATATGAATAAAAAAATAAAATATACATTTAAACACAGTTCTGTACTCTATATACACTTTCGATACTCCACAAACAACAGATACACTACTAGACTATATAATACTACTATACTACACATGTGACGCAGTAAAACTTTAAATTTATTGTAAACTTTGTTTGATAAATGTACCAACATTAACATACGAAAATCAAATAAAATGATATTTACACTTAAATCAGGACTGAATATGGACCGACGACTAATCTGGAAATCACACATTGAAAATGAACATTGATTCACCGACTTTCGTTTGTGTGTCCTATAAGGTTCCACGGCCATTTAATGGACACCCAAACCAAGTAGTACAAGAGCCCAAGAGGAGGAAAAAGGCAGTTATCTCACCCCAAGTTCTGATTACTTTAATGAAAACTATGCGTAATTACTAGTCAAAATTGATTAGTCTGCCAAGTATAGGTAGGGGGAATAAAAAATGGATGTTATTTTAAAGCGATAAAAAAAATTAATTTTTCATTCGGAGCTCTATATCTTAAGAAGTAGGTACAACACAAGAAAACCTAAGAGAACATCATTTAAATAAGAGCAAATTTGCTAAAATATGAGCTCTAATAGAGTTGTTTACGTTAAATGGTTTTCGAGATATAGCTTTTTAAAAAGCAACATTTCATAAAAATGTTTTATGGGACGTACTAAAAGATCAGTAGTTAGTGAATTTATTTTGAAAAATTTATATCTCAAAAACTATCTGACATACAGATGTCTATTAGCACTCAAATTAAAGCTAGTTTAATGAGCTATAAAGTGGTTTTTGATATTTGTCTTCGTAGGAGTAATAGTTGACATGAAATTTGGTAAAATAAATTGATTTATAGTCGTTCGAACAGATTTTCATTTGCCAAATTTATATTCATATGTGTATATCATAAAAACTACTACCCCTAGGAAGATAAGTGTCATAAACTACTTTATAGTAAGTTAAATTTCCATTATTTTGAGTGTTGACAGACATATGTGCGTCTTATTGATCTTGAGATTTATTTTTTCAAAATCCAACATTTTATACGAACAAATAGAAATTAACATTTTGTGAGTTTATTTGGTCAAATATCATATAAACTACTACTCCTACAAAGACAAACATTATTAACTATTTTAAAGTAAATTTAACTAGCGTTAATTTGAGCGCTGGCAGACATCTGTACGTCCAATGGTTTCTGAAATGAAGTTTTTCATAAATCAAACTTATTGTCCGTACAACTATAAATCAATTTATTTTAGCAAATATTATGAACACTAACATTCCTACGAAGGTAAAGGTGATAAAATTCTTTATAGTCCAGTAAACTAGCTTTAATTTGAGTGCTAATAGACATCTGTAAGTCACATAGTTCCTGAGATATAGATTTCTCAAAATATATTCACGAACTACTGATCTTTCAGTACATTTTTAAATAACTTTGCTTTTTAAAAAGCTATATCTGGAGAACTAATGGACGTAAATAGCTATTTTAGGGCTAATATTCCAGCAAATTTACTCTTCTTTAAATAATGTTCTCTTAGATTTTCTAATAAAAAATTAATGTTTTTTTAAGGTTTTGAAACAGCCGCCTTTTTTTATTCCCCCTACCTATAGTTGGCAGACTCATCAATTTTGATACATTGTTTTCATTAATGTAATCAAAAATTGGGGTGAGATAACTGCCTTTTTTTTCCCGGCTCTTGGTGCAAACATTACCGACTCACTACCACATGAAGATTGATAAGGCTCTTCAGCAGGGATCTCAAGTTAGGAAATTCAACAATTTAACTATTAATTTTTTTATTTTAATATAGTTTTCAGCTTTAGACCTGCAGGGTAGCATTTTAGGTACAGTTCTGTATTCATATCCACTTCCGATATTTCACAAGCAACAGACACGTCACGCCAGTAGTGTATTCATTGTAAGTCTTCATTCTCGTCTTCATATTAATCCTCAGCGGAGGTTTTCTAATGAAGCACAAATTTGTAAATTTTCAAAAGTAAATGATACAATCTAGATACGAGATGAATAAATCTGATGTATTGAAGATTTAGCCTGCATTAGAAATTTTATTTACCGAATACATGAACCACAAACACTGACGAAGTATTAGTAATTATAATCAAGAAAATAGTAGAAAAGTAAGTTTGTATGTATACATTTTTATGATAAACATTAACCTTTAATGGTCGGGTATATTTTTAAATCATCCTGGACACTAATAAAAAATATAAAATTAATTTTCTTCCAGGACTCGGTGAAATTTGTATTTAATAGGAAGGCCTTCTCCGTGAAAAAATCATCAATGAAGATGTGAATGAAGTTTGAGATTATTTGAAAATAATTCATGAATATCGCCAAAATGATGTTTAATTATAAATTTCAGTTTATATAATTATTAACTGCAAAAACATTTTGCCGTGGTTGACGGCATATTGCCGGGAGAACGTATGGTAATAAGCTATTTTCAAGTGAGATCACTTTTCTAGCTTGGATCGGAGTGGTAGGAAGAGTTACAGAACCTCTATTTCACCTTACATTGGGCTGAACCGTGTTTAGTACTGTTCTAGGATTCATCAGCTACGATAATTCTGATGAATATTTACACTCTTTTTTTCACATTTTTTTTATAATCAATTTTATTTTTTTAAGTACGTAAATTTATTGAATAATGTATGCCTAATATTTTATATGAAATGTGATGACATACTATATATAACTTTCCAGAGCCCTTATTAAGTAATTCATTTTTTATAATGTTTATGTAAAATAAAAGAATGAAAAAATCCTGTTTCGAGTGGTTTTCTAGGGTTAATATGATAATTGACTAGCTTTTATTGTTAAGGGATACATGATATTTATGTATGACCTGATTTGGTGGGGAAAACCAGGCCCCGATGGACCGCGGCCTAGCTCGTTGTAGCAACTTTTTGAAATAGTCGTTGACCTCAGATCTCGATGAAACGAGCTGGGAATTTCTGTCTAAGGTCGTTGGAAGGCATCTGAGAATAAGAATATAATAAAAAAATCGGACCACGATTCATTAATACAAATTGATTTCTTTCTTATTTTATAAAACCGTTTGAATTTCGCTAATTATTGGTATGCACATTAATGTTTTAAAAATGATTGATATCCATATTTATTTCAACTCGGGATAACTGAATCTCTCCTATACTATGTTGAAAAGTGGAAAAAAACATTATTACTTATGAATATGATGAATTTGTAGTATAAAAAAAATTAATTAGTACCGCTTCAATCCATAAAGGGTCAGGTGTTCAGTACTTTGTAAAGAAGTACTGTTACTAGACTAACGGTTGCGCAAGGACATAATTTGAATTACACTCGACTGCCAGATTTTCCCCAATTAAGGGTACACACTTTATGAGGCTGAGAGGACACCTTAGAACCCCCTTACTCATAACTACAGTAACAGAATAAATAATTATACCCGTGTCCTTACAGTTAGTAGCACAGTGCCTTACCTCTGAGTTATTCTGTTTCTTTTAGCATACATATTAAATTAAAATGCACATATTTGAAAAGAAAGAAAAAAGTAATTGTTGTTATATTTTTAAACTTTTTTTCTTTGGAAAAATGAATCACCAAATTAACTACAGTGAACCTACTCTGTAATAGACACACCCAGAAAAGAAGATAATTGTGTCCGGTTTCCGTAAATAAGGGGATAATATAAAACAGTAAATACTATTAACACTTCTATGATACCTTATATGTTTGAAAAAATAAAAACATTATTCCAGAGACATTTCTTCCCATTGTTTTATTGGATACATTTATAATTTTTTCTTACTTCGGAATGCCTCTAGAGTAATATCTTGATTTTTTATGTTTTTAAAATAGTGGACTAGGTGCTTAATAAAATGGTGGGGAAAATTCAAAATAAAATAAAAAAAGTTGCTTTATTTGTAATTAAATAACTGGATACCTACGCATATATCGATGGTTTATTTCACAGTACTTCCACTAACTTTATGAAAATTATTATTAAAGATTCTCTTTGTTCAATTAATTTTTTGTTTGGACAGATTTAGGTTTGAAGTCTAAAAAAAAAAGTAATTGTAATGTTGTAATTAATAAGTAGTTGAATTTTCGTAAAAGAGGGAATATTTAAATGAATTTTTTGTAAAGCTAGGAGAAATGTAAATTGTACCACTGTGAAGTAAGACATCGATATGTAATGCATAATTTTAATTTTAATACAATTTTGCAATAATACTCTATTATATTCAGCAAAAATCTTACTCAAGTAACCTTTTCCCAAAGTAAGTGACCCATGAAATTTAGTTCTGGAATCGTAAGTTTGTGGAAGCATATTTAATTATTAATGTCTGTCATAGAAGAGCGAAAAGAGGTGATGGGGGAATACCGTTGGGGTCCGCGTCCGGATTAGAGAGGTTCCGTAATAAAGGGGATTGAATGCAATAAATATGTACGTTGTTGGTCGGGCCATAAATATAATTAACCGTTAAGAGGAGTTTCCGTTATACACAGAACTTTCATTGTATAGTCTAATAATTCTTCCGTCAAAATATAATTCTATTTATTATAAATTTGATTAATAATTATTTAATTCAATACCAACCAGTAATTGTATTAATAATCAATTAATACAGTAAATGTGTAAGGGGAATAACTATATTATATCAAAAATATGAAAAGGATTGTAACTTGTAACGGCTTGATGAGGATCTACATTTAGTTTGAGTGCCCACCTGGAGAAAAAAAATAAGCAATTTTACCCCAATTTTAGATTACTTTTATTAAAACTATAAACAATTATGAGAAAATATTGACATTATTTAAATCAAAGTTAATCTTCTAAACTATGAGCTCTTTACATTAAATAGTACTCGATATATGGTTTAAAAAAAAATTATTTCAAATAACGAAAAATTAATATTTTGTTAATTTATTTTAGTGAATATCCTGAAAACCGCAGATCTACGACGATAAACCTTATCAACTACATTATACTACGTTCATTTAGCTTTAACTTGGGTGCGAATACTTATATGTAAGTCTGATAGTTCCTAAACTATAGTTTTTCAAATACCTATAGTTCTTTTTCGAATAACTAGAAACCAACGTTTTGTAAATTTATTTTGACAAGTATTATCGAAACTACTACTCCTCAATTGAGAGCTGATAGATATCTGTACTTCGTTCGTAGGAGTAGTAGTTTCGATAATACTTGTTGTATGAAGTCTGCCTTCAACCGCATTGTAAGACACACTTCACTTTTGGTTAGCTGGTTGGGTTTGAGTGGACTGTATAATTGAAAAATGAAACATGATTTTCTATTGTTTTATGTAAACAAGAGGTGTAGGGGGTGACCGAAACAAAACATTATGATTAGATTGTTAGTAAAATTTTGTATGACTGGGCTATGGAAATTGTAGATCTAACATTGAGGTGGTTGATGATGATGTGGATGTTAACTATTGCTATGTGGACTTACTTCTTTCTTCCCCCTACATCTCCAAGACTCTCCTCTCTCTGCTGCTGGGAACCACTCAAGTAAATCTACTCACTCATGTACATATTAATGATCAGTGAACAAAAATAAAGGATGGGCGCTTCTCTGATTGAAGACAAGATGGCTATCTCACATTAGTCTGGCTACTCTTGCCACCAAGAGCGCTGGAGGAGGCAAGCTTTTGATGCTGGCCACTTGGGCGCTACTGGTCCTATACATGGCAGCCTTTCTAATTCAACCTTTCTGTTGCCGTAGGTTACCGGAACACTTGTCAAAATAAATTCACAAAATATTGATTTTTCATTATTTGGAAGAATATTTCTTTTTCTAAAAAACCTCATCTCGAGAACTATAAGTCGTAAAGTGCTCATATTTTAGCAAATCAACTCTACTTTAAATAATTTTCTGTCATGTACAGACATGACGTAAGTTGTGAAGGAAGTTTTAATGATATTGATTACGGAATGAAAAATTAATTTTTCCTAACGTTTTAAAAGAGCCACAATTTTTTATTCCCTCTAAATAAAAAAATTATTACTAAATGTATAAAGTAATAAATATCAAGACTCCCAAAGAAGCCTAACCATTGATATCGAAGTGGTCCTTAGAGGCCAATACGTGATAAAAAAAAAGTAATACAAAATCGGGATGAAATAACTTTTTTTCCCTGGGATTTTGGAGTACAAAGTCGAAGTAGAAGGTCCATCGTCCTTCTCCTTTTCAGCTTCGCGAAATCTGAAATTTCGATTGTTAACGTATCACAAAACTGCCCATAAAATTTTCTCTAGGAATAAGTAACTGTACAAGCGCGCATAAGTGTTCGGATACGTAAGTTACATGAAGAGTTTCATTTGAAATGATTCTTAAGATAAGATTGAATCACTTGTGTTACATATGTTAGACATAAGATATAGTTAGCCATTATTGAACTAGATATTATACAATACCCATAAAGAATACATAATTAACGATAGCTCTAATTGAAATTGAATTATCTAGATCCATTGTGGGTTAGCATTACAACAAGGAGCGATGTTAAACAGAGCGCGTAGCGTTCTCACTGTTACAGGAGCAGATGGTCGCGTAACGAGCAATATGGAACCTGCTAATTATTTGCGGTGACCACTGAGCGCTCCGAGCGCCCTTTGGTAGCGCCATTAATATTCATCCAGGCGCTGTATAATCTCGGCCGAAATTCTCTCATCTCCATACTTATGAAAAAGTTTCACTTTCGACTTATAAAAAGAGATTGAATAATGAATACAAAACTACTGCAAATGATCACATAACGGCTTGTTATGTATATATCAATTCAATACTTACATGTCACAGTAATAATTTTGAAAAAAAAGGTTATTTAGATTGAATTCTTAATTTTTTTTTTAGGCTTTGGCATAACCAAATTCTATAACGCTTTATATTTGGTCTCTATTTTTATAAATCCGTGATGCAGGTCAAAACTCTAATCGGCAACCATTTTGAAACAATATGGTGGTCGGTTATAAAGAGTTGACTAGTTGCCAAACATCAAAGCAATCTAGAACGCACAGTGTTGGGAACAATGGACGAATACCTTATTTTTTAAAAATACATTTTGAGTTAAATCTAAATATATTTAAAACAATAATTAATATTCATAATTTTTCATGTTTCAGTTGTGGTATTTTAAGCAAGATGGCGTTCTCAAAATTTCGTTCATACCAATTTTTTTGAATTTATTGAAATTTTAATAAAGCTCATTATAAGTCTATTAGCAGTTTATTTTTATAACGCTAAACATTTACAGAAAAAAAATACAAAAACAAATAAAAGCTTCGTTGGAAAGATGTTAAAATATAAATGTATATATGTTTAAACTTATATATGTATATATATAAGCTTAGCTTGATGTATTAAAAAATGTATTAGCTGTTATATAGAAAAATTTAATTGTCTATAACAAGGTTCTTTTATGTAAACAAGTCTTAAACCGTATTTGGACTTGTAGACTCCAACAGGAGATACTACAACACAGAAGTTTTACAAAGCTTTCAAAATAAAATTCTTAGGGGAATTGCCAATATATACTGGTTCATCAGAAATGATGATCTTCACCGAGATCTTCAAACACTTTCAGTTGAGGAAGAAATTAAAACAAATCGTTCTGTAAAAATTTTTGTTTTTCCCTTGTTCCTCATTTGTGGCATGCGGGATGCGGCAGCAGCGGGGTAGTACGCATACCAAATTTCTTTATTTTTTATTTTATTAAAAATATTTTTTTATTTAGGCGGAAACCATTTAATTTATACGGGCCAACTATAATAATTTTACTGTGATGAACCCATCACCCGCCTTTCTGATTTGGCTGCACCTTGTCCTCAGCATCCTTCAGTTCGTCAGCCTGGTCTAGCCCTCTTAGCCTGTCTGGGTAAGCTTCCTTTTCTTCTAGTGACTCGCCGGTGTGGAGTGGTTGAGCAGGATCCACAACCAGGTCGCGAGGTCCACAACCTCGTTCCACCCTTAAATGAATTCCCTGAAGAATTATCTCATTCCATCAAAAATTCAGTCTTAAAAATTGTTTTGTTTTTATTGTTTTATTTATTGGTATAATATTTTTGTGTCTACTCTTCTTTAGCCATAAGTCCTTTTTTTCTTCTTCATTTCCACCCACAAGTATCTTTTCCCCCGCATACTTCCCTAGGCAAGAAAAAAGGTTTCATTGAACCTCGGTCCAAGTCACAACTGGTTCAAAATATATATCATAGAATCAGAAATAAATTCTTCCTTAGATAATTCAGTTTTCTGAAACAGTGGTACATAGTATGAGATTTTTTTATGTTCGTTTTATTTCAATTTTTATAAAGAAAACCTAAATATTTAAGTTTATTTACATAATAGCAAACTTGACCGATTTTAACCATCAATTGAAATAAGGCTTAGATAGAATTACAATTATGGTAGAAAGCACGACTGCAATTAATAAAAAATGAAATTAAAAGGATAAAAAAAAAATCCCGTAATAAACAGCGATCGATATGCGTAAATGGCAATTGCAAAAGCAAAGGAGGTCGAGGGATTGATTGCTGGTTATAGATGATGCCAAGGTGAAGCACACTGACCCAATGAACCACTGCCCATGGTCATAATGTGCTTTATCATATTCCGTTACATTTTTTTATCATATATCATATATCTTTATCAATGTATCGTTTTTGTCCATTCACTTATCTACATATGGAATATATAGTAAGGGGGAGTATTGCGATCATGCAAAATTTCTAATTCGAAGAGTGTTTGGGAACTGCCTAGCTCATATAGGCAAAATAATACGAAACTGAAGTTGTTCTTATATATTTGCCCAAAAAACTTAAAATTGTATCAGCCCCGGACATCAAAAGCATATACTTAAAATTGTATCCGCCCTGCGGGATCCAAAAATGAATTCACCCCGGGCCATTGAACAAATTCACCCCGAGCCCCTAAAATGAAGTGGTCCAATGTTGAAAAGTTATATCCATTATATACCACAAAAATAACTCTACGTAGGCGTTCTTCAATGTTCTAAATTTCCAATAATCACCTCCAAGCCCTGAAATTGAATTTAACCCGGGCCCCGAAAACGCATCTGCCCAACACCGAAACATTATATTCATCCAAGGCCTTAAAAATAAATCTATCTTGTTCTGAAATTCTAATTCTACGGAAAAATAATAACTTGTAATTACTGGAAAAAGTGTCTAAGGATTAATTGAAAAAAATAGTCTAAATACTAGTACGACACTGCACTAGCACTATACATATAACGTAAAGACATTTTAACCAAAATCCTTGATCCCTAAGGTGGAAAATACCCGAAAATCGGGGGAAAATACCATACTTTACGGCCACAAGGGACAAGTCATCGTGGAAATGTACTGAACAAAACAACCAACGATAAGCTGTGTCGTTCGTTAGTTGTTACTATTAGCGACCGCAACAGTCAGAGATATATTAATAGGTCAAGTCATAACTAACTTCCGTTTTTTTTCCAGACATTTATTTTACTCACATTAAATAACAAAATTATATTAGTTTATTATGTATCTACCATTATTATCTATAACCTACTCCCATCTTCCTGACAGTTTATCAATTCCTTCCTAATAATATGTGGTTGCTTTTGTCTGGAAGAAGTTGTCGACAGCCTGCCTGACTTACTCTTCAACATTGGAGGTTTATCCATTGAAAACGTTTTGTAAGGAACGGAAAAGGTTGTGGTCTGTCAGGGCAAGATCCGGGGGGGAGGAGGGGAGGGACAAGGTAGATGTGGTAAAACAGACCATCAAAGCTCAAAAATTGTTTCTGAAGTCACTCTTGCTGTATATCGTCGCGTATTGTCCTGAAAAAGAATGCTGTTTTTACGATTAACGTGTGCCGGACGTTTTTCATGGTGCTTCTCTCCCACTCTTTTTTGCGAGGATTTTGCTCCAATGATGCTTTTAGAAGGTTGTCGTCAAAGTCGGGCATCCAACCTCTGGTTCGTCTTTTAAGGTCGTATCTCCGGGACGGAATTTTACAAACCAAATTCTAATATCCCGGTCAGTTATTAGTCCTTCACCATAGACACTGCATATTTTCTCAGCTGTCACCTAAGCACTATTGCCTTGTTTAAATTCCCAAAGCATTATATGACGAATATGTGCTTTTTGAACCTCTATTTCAAAGGTTAAAAAAAACAACAACAGTTTAACGTAACGTGTATCACACAAAAGAGTTGACAAAAAACTAAATGAAGCCTCACCTATATAGTGAAAACAAAAACTTGTTGTCATGGCAACTGATAGCGGGTAGATAAGAACAATAGATTCCACTTAGCTGCATCGGAAGATTTATGATTCGACCTAATATTTACAAACTAAAGAATAAATGTCTTTAAATTAAAAATAAAAATAATTTTCTGATATGTGTATAATTATTAATTACACAAAATATTATATTCAATTAATTAATTTGATTTAATACAAATAAAATTATAACTTATCATTTGTGCTTCAACACCAATGGTATGATATATTTTTTATTCGAACCGTAGTTGCCGACGGATTAAGAGCTTTTACGTACCTATTAAGTGCTTCCTACAGAAAAAAAATATAAATAAAATGACGGCCGATTACCAACTGTAATATCATTTAGGAATATTAATCTTTCGACATTTCTATAAAATGTTGCTAATAAAATCAATTAAATTTATATTATTTTCTGAAATATACACTAGACAATATGGGCAGAGCCCGCTGCTCGGTGCCTATGTCACAACCGCTAGCTTTCACTTTAAATAGGAATTTTTATTGGTTATTCTATTGGTTCCGTTCTATTAAATATTCTAGAACTCTATATTGCTTTAATTATATTATTTCAATTTCTTGAGACAAGGTAATTATTTAATAAATAAATCAAAATTGTATCCTTTTTTGTCTCAACACTTTTTATTTTTCACCAGTCCAACGTTTCGGCCTAATTATTATTATTTTTATACTAAATTATTATAGCAATTTAAAGGACAAAATTGAAATAAAAAGTCAATCGGGATTAATATATAAAATTCCATGTTTAAATTGTCCAGCAATCTGAATAGGTAAAACTAAGCAAATGTTGGATAGAATATATCAACACAAAAACGATACAAGAAATAAAGAAAAGGATCCAAATAAAACCAGCTCTAGTACAGCATACAGCCAAAAATCAACATAATTTTGATTTTGATAACACCATAATTTTACATAAATAAAACAATTTGTACAAAAGAAAAATACTTGAGTCAATTTATATATCAGAGAACATCAATTACACAGTTAATTTTAAAACAGATACTGGGAATTTAAACCAACATTATGCAGAGATTTTAAGCAAAATAAATTTATAAAAATAAATGGAGAAATTTGTTACCATTTACAATTAAATGTAATATGAAATTTTGAGAATTAGAATAAATACCAAATTGAGACAAAAATGCAATTTAAAATAAAATAAATTAATTTTAAGACAAGGCTGAGCTGTGTGAGTGGGATGTTATAAATGGTTTGTTATATGGTAGTGAATTTGTGATGGATAATCTTATATAAGAATCATTAAATATTTATGATTTTAAATAAAAAAAATAGGTAACTAAAATTAAGCTTAGGTAAGCTTATTAATAATAAATATGACTCTCTAATAATTGACTTTTAAATAGGCTTTTAACTTATAATTAATGAATGACCTGGGCAGAATAGCCTGGAAAAGTAACTCTAAATTTAATGTGAGGAAGAAATTATAATTGAAGATATGTTATATTATTGGTGATAATGTTGTTGTAATAAGTGTTAAAAATGAATATATAATATAAGCTGTTAAATATTTAGATGTCCTTGAGGATGGCTAAAATGGCCGAAACGTTGGACTGGTGAAAAATAAAAAGTGTTAAGACAAAAAAGGATACAAATTTTGATTTATTTAATCTATATTGTTTGTTAGTATCTAATACAGACACAGGTTAGATTCTAAGCTTCTTCCAGGTATGACAAAGCAGAATTTTGGACCAAGAATCAGCAGATCAACCTTCTATACCGAAGTAACAGTATTTTGAAATAGCTTTATTACATATATGTAACAAATATATTACAGTTGTTATAGAATGAAACAACTTATCCGCCAAAATTAGTGCTCACATGATACGGGGTCGCTTGCTAGTTTATATACTAACGTAAACAAAACGACGGCCTATACTTTCTTCGACCATAGATTTAAATAATACCCCTCTCCCTTTTGCCAAAACAGCTAAATACATAGGAGTCACTCTAGACAATAATATTCAACCAAATAATAGGATTCCGAAATTCGAAATTGGAAAACGCAGGGAAAATTTTTTTATCTTATATATCCATACTTTAATAAAAAATCAAAATTATCCAGTAGAAATAAATTGATACTATATAAAGCGGTACTAAGACCAATCTTAATTTATTCATGTTATGAAGCTTTACTAGTTCAACCAATATAAAAAAAAAATGCTTCAGAATTGTTAATAACGATCCTTATTACACTAGAATATTTAAAATTCACTTTCAATTAAATATGAACAACGTAAAGGATCACATATATAAGTTGACACATAATTTCTTCCAGTCTTGCCCCTCCAATCACAGAAATAGGAAATTATACTACTACTACAATCTGTAGATATAACAAAAAAAGAACCAAACATATATTAATATAAATATAAATCAATATTATGTACTGCATGTCAAAACCAGTATCAGAAAAGTGAAAAGATGATTTATAAATTGAGAATTTATGAGGATAAGAAATGAACTAATAACAAAAAATAAATGACTTGATTCAGACAGCATCTTTTATTTGATAGTTGGCTTAATCATAAGGTAAAAAAGAAAACATGATATTAATTTATTCCATTTTTTTCAGAAAACAAACAACAGGGTTATTAAAACCCTGATATACAAAATTAACCTTTAAACTAATAATCTACAAAATTTTGTCTAGTATCATTTCTTGCAGGCATTTTCAAAGACTACATAAAAATTTGAATTGAACGGCAATGAAATTTCACGTTTTCAGTCTCATATAATTGTTTTGATATATTATTGTGAAATCGAGAGGTGCAAAAATTATATATGTATACGGCTTTTATTTATGAGTGAACCATTAATAAATAAATATAGAATCTATGAATGTTTTAGCTATAGTTTCATTTAATTTTTGCCCAGCTCTATTGTGTAAAGATAATTTGAGTGTTACTTAAAAGTTGGTGAATTGTATAAGCTTTGAAGTGCCATGATAACGATTATACTTACGTACTTGAGCCGAAGTGTGATATTATAATGCCTTCCTCGTCTATAAACCGCAAAAGGAACTTTTCAGACTGATAGTTGTTAGCTTATTCAACCAAACATACTCTTTACCTTTATATATTTTTGTGGATACGCGATATTATACATTACTTTCTTTTATGACGTCAAACGAGGTTGAATCCGTTTACCGTCTAGGATGAAAATGGAAACGTAATAGCTTGCGGAGGAAAGTGGATGTTGATGAGATTAGATAATAGAGGCCCTTTCACTGATGGTATCCGGTACCGGAGGCAGGAGTGACTGGGATCTGGCAACAATGAATTAAAAGACAAAGGACATCGATGACTAGGAATCGATGAGCAGCGATCAGGAACGAGCCACTCTATCTAATAGTCAGAGAATTGTGTGCGCTAGAGAAATGACTGTAGTGACCCTGCCTAGAGGCCACCCATCAGACATTAGATCTGCTTAGAACCAAAATGTTGATGATGACATTATCATAGAGCTCACAAACTATTGTACTCACTTCCTAATAACAGCTGTCCTGATCACTTTGCCTAGGCGATTGACGATTGGGCTAATCAGTGAGCTAGCTCGTCATTAGCAACTAAGTGTGATCAGTCTTAAAAGGAGTCAGAGAAATTGATTTCCGGAGCTTTTTTAAATCCCGGAAATCATATTTTGTGTTCTTCAGGGCTACAACTGGAAATAACTCAGTATGTCATAATAATTAGAAAACAATTAATGTTTCTTCTATAGTTCTGCGAAGAATGATTCAACTTAATTGAATCAGTCATTTGAGAAACTTCGGATTACAATTTTGACCTCAACACAATTTCTATAACTCGCATTCATATTGTTTTTTTAATTTATTTTAATGTAAGTTATTTATGTAATAGCTGGACAAATAAGGGTGAGGTGTTTCATTCATGTTTGTGGCTGACTATGCTTCATTTTACTTTAATTATAACTATTTTTACTTTTTATTTTACTACTACTTAATTCAATAAAATGTATCTGTAAATATGATATGAACGAATAATTATTTATTCAGTGAATACTTGTTAATTTACGAATAATTACTAACTATAGTTTTATAAATTTATATAACCATTGTTAAATGTCATAAATTATAAATATTGAAATATTCATAAATAATTAAAAAATATGTTATTTCACAATGATGAACATGTCTGAAACCCTTTATTAAATTGTCTTTTTTGCAGGCTAATTGCCTATGTCTTATATAAACCAAATGTCATAATTTATTGAACTATGACAATTCAATGGTTAAATGGCCAAAGGGCTTAAACGTTGAAGGTTTTTTAAAATAAAAAGTTGAGAGTAAAAGTGAATTATTGTTTGTGTTAATAATAAAATAAACCACTCTCAAACAATCAATATATTAAATCAGTTATCTAGTGTCTGAAACGTTTATTTTTAGATTTGTTCTCCCGAAATTACTTTATGCTTTCGTTTATCTTAAACTTGTTCGTTCGCTCTTTCAAGACAATAGTAATTTCAAATCAATTAAAAAATATATGTAGTGATGACATGGATTTAATGCGGTCTAGATGTATAGATTTATTTATACTTAAATTGTTATAGAATAAAAATATGTAATTTTTATTGTTTTGCTAGATAAAAATAAATGTTTTATTTTTCATGGCAAAAAGTATTTAAGTTTAGAGGTATCTCTAAAAGAATGATATTGGTCATATACAAAACGATTTTAAGAGCAGTAATAATTTATGGGAGTGAAACATGGCCCTTGACAAGAAAAGCGGAACGGATCTCAACTCCTGAGAAAGAAAGGGATTGAGAAGGATCTGGGAGGAGTCTCGGAAAGATGGAATTATGATAAGAAGGAATGAAGAGCTGATGGAACTGTTGAGGAGATAGGATAAATTGAGAGAATGCCCGATCAAAGGATATAATGGCTGGCCGATATGGAGGAGATTATAAGGTGGTCAAATATGAAGATAGAAAGGTGGATGGAGAGAGGAAGAGAGGTGGAGATTGGATGGTTGAGTTGGAGGAGGCTTGGGTTCTTGTAGGCAGTGTAGTTTCGTAATAATAACAATAGTAATAATATTTTAAAGGGAAAATTTTATAAGTTTGAAAAAGGAACAACTTTTTTTTCATGGAATTATCAAACAAAAAAATTTGTTATTCTATTTCATAACTTCATTATATTTGTTACAAGTAGATTTTTATTAGTTCTTTTCTTCGATCAGAAAAATATTTTATTTCACAGGCTATAGATAGCTATTTATAAGTCAATCACACACAAAAAACAATTATAAATGCTCCTAACAGTTTAGAAACAAAATTGAGCGTACTCAGCTAACCATTAAAATGAATATTTGAAGCCCTCCGCGCGAGAGGGGCATTTTTCTTGAAGGCCAAAATATAAATCAAACGGATCCCGTCCAGGACGGGAATGACATTACTGTCGTTAACGAAGTCCTAATTTCCCCTCATCTCGATAAGTTAAAATTGTGTTTATTTTCTTAATTAAAAAAAAATTAAAATTAATCCTTTCTGGGCCCCCATTCTCCTAAATATTCTATTGACTACCGTACTCTTATATTTATAGCGCCTATTTCATGGATATTCCTCATTAAATTGTGATTTATCATGGTAAAATATTTCTTGATTTTAATTGATTATCTAATAATATCTTAATT
>NW_027111379.1:312846-314443 GCF_000696795.3 Halyomorpha halys | reverse complement strand
ATATGCTAGGTCATATAGATATGATAGTCCTTAGATATTTATTAGCTGGTGGGGACGATAGTTATAAGAATAATATTATTAAGTAAATAGTTAGTACTCAAATTATATGTATATAGTGTGCATATACCATTTATGGGCCTTTAGTACATACGTAAATAGCTATTTCAGGGCTCACATTTTAGAAAATTTGCTCTTCTTTAAATGATGTTCTCACAGATCTTTAGTGTTGGCAGTTTTAAGGATATGGAACTCAGAATGAAAAAAAAATTTAACGTTTTGCGAGGGATCATATTTTATTTTCCTTAATTATACGTATTATTAAAAAATTGCGGTGGAATTATTAACTTATTTCTCCTCTAGGTATATACTTACATTACTAACCAACATAAACCATGGAATACTAGAAAATACTAAACCTTCTCTTGCATTAAGGATCAGATAGGTTCTGGAAATGATGTTCTCCAATGGAGATAAAATATACAATGTACGACCAAAAAGGAATTGTAAAGTTTTACAAACAAATAAACAATAATAATATTTTAAATTAAAAGAAAATTGAACAAAAAATAAGTCAATGAACGTTCTTCACCACAGTTAACTCGTCGCAATATAAATTAAAAACTGGGGGCTTTTGGAAAGATTATTTTTTAATAGATTCCTTGAACATTGGATCTTAAAACAAACCTTATTTATTTTTTTTTTTTATTACATTTTAAAATACCACACTTATGTACTTAAAAGCAGCACATTAAAAACATAAAATATTGAATAGAAAAAATTATTTTCTTAATTCATTAGTTGAATTATTATTTTAATAAATTGAATTAAATAAAGAATCTTAAATTAAATTGAAATTAATCCCGACAAATATCCAGTTATTGAATAATTCTCTTATTGTGCACTATTAATCGCTGACGATTAATTTGGGTGCTTATAATAAATACAATCAGCAAGGAAATATCAAGCTAAAGAGTTTACGTTCTTTGGATTGCCGGAAACCTGACGATAGCAAAATATATAGGTTCGTATCGGGAAGCCTGCAGTTGATTGGGTAGGCGACCTCAGCAAGGTGAAAGTGTATCAGGAATGCATTCAGCAACTGTGCATTTACAACACTAATTATTGAACTTATAAACAAAATAATAAAAAAAGTAGCAGTATATTTTTAAGGTTAATTCGGCCTAAAATTAATTATGTTAATTAACGTACAAATTGATGTTAATTGATCAGATAGTAAAAATTTAGTTCCGCAATATCCACCAGTAATTCAAATTAAAAAAACGTTTTTTTTCACATTCAATAATGTTCTTTAAATACAAACAATATATATATATATTGTGTTTAAAATATTATTTTACTCTAAGTTTACATTTTTATTTGTTTTATAATTTTTTCTTATCTTATATTTCTTATTTTATTGTCATTTAATTAATATATTTGTAAATATGGTGTAAATGAGCTCAATGACATATATTATCATTGTATAAAAATATGATAGAATGTAATATTACTCAATAAAAAAAATAAAAAATACACATATTAAATAAAGCAATATATTTTTTTAATCTGGTACTTCCAATATACCAGAATGCACAGG
>NW_027111379.1:298995-311665 GCF_000696795.3 Halyomorpha halys | reverse complement strand
AATCTGGTACTTCCAATATACCAGAATGCACAGGTAATACGGAAAAAAAAGAGGGTTGGGCAATGTAAACTTTAACATGCAGGTGACTTAATCCTCTTGATTCTTAATCTTGAAAAGAGTATTTTTAGTTTCTAGTCGCACAAATGGGATGTCTTTTTCCTGTTTCTGAAAAATCCATCAACAATAATCCGAATTTTAATCTGAACATTAGGAATAGGCGAAGTCACTCTGGCTGATCGGTACTAACGTTTTCTTTTAATGGATACATCAGACTGAAACTTGTAATTTTTAAATTGACAACGGAGATTTGGGTAAGTTGAAGATCTAGCCTGGTCACAAACTACTAGCCTATTAGTAAGGACAGAGATATAGCGATACTGGAGTCCGTGAGGCAGGTTTGGGACTGGCTTTGATGCAATACGATTATGACATAACTACCCGTTAGTCCGAATTTCTTAAGATTACATAAAATTATTAAATTAAACCTGTTCTGGGTTAGCTACTGTCTTGGCCTGGCCACAGCCTGATTGATGCATAAACAGTTGCAAAGAGGCGTATTAAGATCAGGACTTTCGTCATTCACTAAAGGATTGAGCATTTAAATACTTTAGCTATTTGGAAAAATAAAGTCATATATAGAAGTACGAAAATATACGTGATACATAGTTTACAATGGGAGATTGGAACAGGAAACACAATGAAAGAATATTACCTAGATTTAAATTTATAATAAGCTTCTTAAAGTTTAGAAAATAAAAAAATCCATCATCCTATGGACGTCTGCCAGTCGTTCTGTCTTAGAAACGTTTTTTAATTAAGTTATTACATAGTACTTTTGCCTATATAAATTCTTTCCTAACTGTCCTAGGACCCAGTTTGGGAGCGATTTCTTTCTTTGTAACAGCATAAGCTGAGGAATTGTCACTTTGTTTCTTTTAATATATTTCTATATAGCTATCACAAATTAATATATTATTTCAAGATGTGGAGAATTCCTTTATCTACTGCTCGCTCTTTATCCCTGCTTTCAAGCCCCCTCCCCTCAGTTCTCATTATCACCTCCTTCCAACAACAGCTTTCTATAGAATACTCAATCTTATACCTTCATATGAACATAAATGTACCCTCTGGTAGACAAAAGACTTATATAGATCATAAATCTAACCGAGTTATCGTTGAACACTCAAGGAGACAAGTTATATATAGTTGTTATGTATAGTCTGTATATAGTTGTTGTGCATGATATATCATATTCTCTGTATTTTTCCCTTCATATAGATAAAGTATTCTTTCATTAATTTACTTTCGCATTTTGTAATTGATGATTTAAGTAGCCAAATCCAAATTGATTAAGCTATAACCGTAAACAGAATATTCGGGTACGGACTTGAAAATGTTTTGCTTTGTTAAGAAAGTTGTATTCATGCAGCAAGTAAAAAAATTGTTAGAACGGAAAATTCCGTTTATAGTTTAGGCTATCTGTAAGGTATGAATTTGATCTAGTGGCTTTTATCTCTACTCAAATCCATATGGCGGTTGAAGAGGGTAAAAGGCAAAACTTCAGATTTCCACATCTTCACTGGAGAAAATTTTGAATGGATGTACAATAAAAGAGTACAAAGCATGTAATTCCCGTAACAAATGAATTGCTTAGGGTAAAAATGAGGAAAGTCAAAATTTTGAAATTGAATTTCGTTTCTTTACAAGATTTATAGATTGATAAGGTTGCCTCGTAGCGTTTGATGAATCAGAGACCTGGCAAAAAAACAGGAAAGGCGTCATATGCCTATTAATCGAAATCTTATAATCTTTCTATTTTTCATTAAACTCTCAAAACTTTCTGATATATTCATTAAATGAGTCTTTTATTCATATATTATTAATTTATTTGTTATAAATGAGATTTTTAATCTAATATTACAGAATATGGTAAAAAAATTATTGATAAAACATCCTAATTCATAATTCATTTATTGGAAAATTAACAGTAATGTCTTATCTAGAAGTAGAGATATTTTTCTTTTATTTTAAAAGATTAAATAAGAATTGTATATTTTTTTAAAAATGCTCTAGTGAACAGTTTTCTTAGCGTGGCTTGTCATATTCTTGCCACGATCCCTTCGATTGGTCTTGGACAATGTTTTATGTGTCTATGTGAAGCTGTGGTGTACCGCGACGCTGTTGTTCTATGCATTGAGATTTACCTAAATCTGCTAACTGAATTGTGGTGGTAATCAACAAACAGAAGATATTGAAATTCACAGTATAAGTTTTATATATATTATTATAAATAAATCTGTTTTTTCTTTCCATATTTTGTTTACATTCTTAAGAAGGAGGTAGTCAGTCTTTGGTTTAAGTTAAAACAAGTAAAGAAAAGTTTATAATAATGCTGAATGTCATTTACTGAAGAGCTACAGAAATTATACTTGGTTTCCATATAAAAGTTTTTATTGTGGAATTTGGGAGTACATAAATTTATGTTTTTATACTTAACATAATACTGACAATCTGAACAATAACAAATCCAAGAAATATTTCATTATGCAATGGACCATTTCTCGTTGTTTGCCGAAGATGCATTCTCTTGCCACAGTAGTTAGTACGGAAACACGCCCCAGTAGCAACCAACGGCTACGAGAGAAGTGAAAGTTGTTTGTTGACCTGCAGTTCTTAGGGTTGTTACTGTCACTGGTTGTGGAAAATAGATCAGGAGTATCCATCTTACATTCCTCGATAATGTAATACTTTTATTTGTAATTTCATGGAGGTATTGGAATCAAATATTTTTTATTTTCGAATATGAAGGAGATGGGCGGGGGTGTGGTCAAAAAGGAACAAAAAAAAGTAAGAGAAATGAAAACAAAACTGTACACAATAAGAGAAGGAAAATTAAATAAGATATATTTAATGAGGACAAGATGGTCCGGGTGTGGTCAGTAAAGATTGATAAATAATTAAAACTTATTTATTTGGGCTGATGTTTCGGCCCGAATTCCAGGCGTTCATCAGGAATGAAAAACATAACGAGGAAACAATAACAAACAAGCTTGGAAATGTACAAAATAATAAATTAAGTAGATAGTAAATCATATAAAAAAAATGTTATAATCAGTGTTTATGTAATGAAGATACATAATGAAAGGTGGGTGAAATTTAAATCAATAAAATGTTTAAGTAATTAACATTTATCTTTTGCAAAAGTATGATAGAAAAATAATTATATAGCAGTTTAATAAATTTTACCTTTTGCTCTCAACTCTAAATTCTGTAACGCTAAATTGTTATAGGATCAATATTAAACATATTAAGATTGGTTTTATAGAGTTGGTCACCTTGTCAGCTGAATGGCTCATATCGAGCAAAAAAATCTATCTATTTAATAATTATGGTGACATGAAAAAATTATCAAACTGGTAAATCAAAAAAACGCACTACGTTCGCGCCCACCATTGTAATAGTTTAACTCTTGTTATAAAAGATATTTTATTACCTTTGCTAGTTAATGATTTACTAGTGATGCGGCGAGAGGGAAGCGCTGGGATCTCTTGAGCTCTGCTCTACCCCTCACACGTGGGGGATAGAGTGGGCTCAGGGATCCTCAGGTAGATTGTGTAAATATTATTTTATCATTATGTTATTTTATTTATTTATTTTTCCTACAGATAGTTTGATTATGTTCATCTTGTCTATTCTTTTGTTTGTATATATTTTAAGAGAGTTTTTTTTTTATTTATTTTTTTTAGTATGTATGAGATCATTCATCAATATTACCTATTGCCCACAACTGTGTGGCAGATTGTAATATCTATCAATAAATAAATCTATTAAATAAATAAAGTTAACGATTACTATATAATATAATATGGAGGTACTTTTACACAATATACTAGATATGATCTTGTAGATACCAGGATACGGCGGTATATCTGATAATTTTCTGCTGTTTAAAATATCCCGCATTTTGAAGGATAGGAACTATGATTGGTTTAATCGAGGCCTCAGGTATAACTTTATTTTACCAAACCTGCCGGAAAGCATCTTTTAATCTTACAATTGCATCCATTGTTTTGTCTTCATCTCGTTGTTTTATTTCTTCTAGATTTTTCAAGACCATATCTTCGTTTTAATCTCCTACAATTTCAATTTCTTCTTGTTCAACATTCAGTTGTAAGTTAAAATGTTTTCATAAGTACTTCAGCATTCTTTCCTTATTAGATATGAATTTTTAATTTTTTTTAATCTTGCAAGCAATCGTTTTTTTTTGTACAAACGATCGGATGTAATTCAGTTACTCATCTGTATTTTTTATATGTCTCAGAATGTTGAAACTTACGAAAAATTAAATAATTCACTGTTTTGAACGGAAAGTATTCTGACAAATCTGTGGATACACTCTAGGAAGTGGAATGTGTAGACAGAGCACGTGCAGGAGATTAGAGGCCATATTTAAAGAGACTAACATTGCAGGTAATATTAAGTTGGAGAGATTGCGTTGAGCTGGACATATCGTTAGGATGGATTGGAATCTAAGGTCGATCAAGGATATTAAACGCCTTTTCATCTTTCGCCGTAGAATGTTGATGTCGGTAATATTAGTCGTCAGGCTATGTAATATTCTATTTACGTTTCCGTGTAATTTGTCGTGAAAGCGTATTATTGTGGCTTGTAAGAATACGAGGCATAATGGTCGTTATACGTAAGTCTATTTGTAAAGTTACATCCACTGAAGAATGTTGCATACTGAATACAGAGTCTTATAAGGAATTCCACGTGATTATTTATTCGTTATCTGAAAAATATATGTACACTTTTTTTTTTGTATGCAGAGCTATAGGCCTAATGATTTATTTTTCTTTATCATATTAATTTTAGAAACATAACGTCTTAATATTAAAAATAAATTATCAATAATATTTTAACAAAATAATACGTTTCGAAAAGTTGTTAGCAAAAAGATCAGGACAATGAAACAAAAAATATACATTTGAAGAAGATGATCAGGGTTGCGATCAAAAAAGAAAAATAATTGTTTTCATCTATTTGCAGGGCTTCATCTGGGCTAGAAAGATACAAAAAAAAACTAAGAACATAAGATATCACTACCATAAGATACAAAAAAGTAATTTAAGGTAGGATAAATATTACGTAAAAAATAAGAAAATCATATATATAAAAGGAAGTAAGACATAATGTAGTTGAAGCTGCTAAGGACGTTTCTTTCTGAAAGATGAAATGGAAAGAACTCGCCTCTCAATAGGGCTGGTCACCCCGGGAGGTGCTCACAATTAATCCCGAAAGGGAAGGCTTAAGCAGGAAAGGATAAAGAAAGATGGAAAGAAAATTGATAGAAGTTAATGTTTTGTCAACTATTATATAAAAAGATGAAATATATAATTAAAAAATAATATCTTAGCTTAAAACATAGCGTTTAAGAGATGATTTGTTGTATTTTCCAAAGCCTTGTATCAGTTTCAGAAAATGTTATTTTACTGAAATATGTAGCAGTTTGTGTAGAAACACCTTATTGATTTGAGGACTGCAAGTCTTGGAGCATAGTGATAATTTGTGTGAAACTGGGGTTGATTATTCTCAAAAATAAATTTTGAATTCTTTCCAGCTTTCTACAATTGGTTAAAAATTGAACTCCAAATGGACGAGGCAAAAGTAAGCTGTTGCATAATATCTGGTTTATATTGAATCAATTTCTTTTGAGAGCTTAAATTTTTTTTTTTGCTTTGTCAGCTGTTATGTTTTTATGTTCGGTGAATGTAAGAGATCTGTCCAGAGTTAAACCAAAGGTCAAATTTTTGCGAATTGAGCTCGTAGCAATGTGGTTATATCTGGTCGGTGCATTTTAAAAATTATGGCTTTATATTTGATTACCTAACAATATGAAATAATAGGAACTGTGTGTTTAATAAAGGATTCTATTTCTTTTTTGTTCATTGATCCAGTAAAAAAAATGAATTAAATTAATCTAAATATGTAAGACTGTAAAATTAGTTTTGGATTGGAATATTCCATGAATAATGAAGCTCTATTACAATAACTTCTCTAGTTAAGCAGAATAATGAATACACATGTACGAGCTATCGACATCAGGAGTAGTATAAGTCCTTATGTTATCATTAACATTTATTTTTATTGCAAAATAATTATTTCATTTATTATTGAGTTCAGTAACTTGAAAGGCAGTTTCTTATATAGTTGGATATGCCTCTTGGTGACTACTTTTAACAGAAAAAAGTTATACTTTAACACAAACTTTATGAAACTTCTCCTAAAGTATTGAATGTCTTTAAATTCCAGATCTGAATAAACCAACTCGAGGTCTTATACAACGAACCAGGACAATAACAGAATGGCGTCGTTCTCCACTTTTTTTTTTTTACTTCTGAGTAGTAAGGTAAATTAAGAATGCCTTAAAAAGGTGGATTAAAACGAAAAAGAAAACATACTTTAGGCATTTGAGTAAATGATGATTAAACACGCGCGCACAGTCATAAGGAAGCCAATTTCACTGAATGATAGATTTTCAACGCAAATTCTTTTAGGTTTTTTCTTTTTCTGCTAAGTTTAACAGGCGATTACATCGAGGCGGATCGGCAATAATTACGTTTAACTTATTTCCATATCTCTGTGAGTCTGTTAATATTCTAATTAGTAATTCCATAGCCGTACCTAAAGATCAGCTCATCGTGGCTCAAGGTGAAGTAGGAGATGACTGTTGATTTGGCCAGCTCATTAGCTAAGTTATTGTAGTTGGAATAGTCACTTATTTAATTACTTAATTACTTTACAACTGCTTATTATGAAATAACTATCATCATTAAGCTACTCATAGCTTTACGTCAGGGTACAGTCACAGTTTAAGTATGGCTTAAAACTGTTTTTTTCTATTTGGTTACCTCTAAAATGTAAGGACGGGTTGTTAATTTTGTTTGGGAGCAAGGCTGTACTTTGGATAAGCTATCTGGGGGGGGAGAATGGACAAATGCAACTAGGGGTGGGGGCATGCCATAGTCAATCAGGTTGTGACATTGCAGCACGTTAAAGGTCAATTTTCGTAGAGCTTTATTAGTTTAAAAAATACTCTTTATTAAATAAAAAAAATATTATATTATGCTTTCTCTTGCTCCCCACTGGGTACGCCTATGTTTGAAAGCAAAGCTTTTATTCACAATTACCGTGTTCTATGTCTTTTCTTTAGTTTTTTCGTACCCTCCTATGAAAATTTTTTGAACAATACGTACAAATATAAAAATATATACAATGACTCCTCAACCCTTCTTTTATCCTGAGGTATTCTAAGGTGAGTTTGAGTACGTCCACTGTGTGCGGAGAGTCAATTATATTCAGTTGTATGAATTAACGGAATTTGACTACTTCAGTACTTAAACATGTAATAATATTTTCCGTTTTACCGGGAATTAATGAAAAATTTAATTTTCGGTAGCTGGATTAGAAGTTAGTCTTAGTCCTGGACTAAATTTAAAATAACCGATCCATAAGTTTTTGGAATAAATCAGCACAGAGATAGGGTGAGTTGATAGATCTAACTGATTAAGATATAAATTACTTTGAGTTTAAATAGAGACCTTGTTTTATTTTAGGAGTAGTTGAGATGAACAGTAAATTTAGAGAAATAGAAATATACTTTTTTCAATTTGAATTAGGTAGATAACAATATTTGTTTTCTTTGACTATGCTGTCTCAATCATATTCGTATATTCTATAATATATATATATTTAAAAAAAAAAAATTTAAATCAGTACCTCTACAACCTACGAAGGGTCAGGAGTTCAGAACTTTTCAAAGAAGTACTGTTACTAGACCAACGCTTGTGCAAGGAGGTGCTTTGGTCAGAATCACGCTCACCGCCAGATATTTACCCAATTAAAGGGTACCCGATTTAAGAGGCTGGGTGGGCCCCAGGAAGACTCCAAGAACCCACAGGAGTTGACTCATGGCTATAGTGTAACAGAAAACAATTTTCTGCCCAGCTGGATTAGAACTCGGATTCTTAGAGTTAGTAGCCACGCGCTTTACCCCGTGGCCACCGCCCTCCCTAATATATATTTTAACTATTTATAATTTCACAACTCACATGATTTAATTTATTAGTTCAATTCGACAGCCTTATATGATCATATTGACATAGCCCAATTTTAAATGGCAGCCATCAGTGTACCTGAAGGTAGGCCTAAAAGTTGAACAAGGCTGTTCTGAATCCGAACGGTATTTTTTGTCGGTGGTAAAATTATTTATTGATGTAATAAACAATATCATTTAATGTATAGGTATAGAGTAAATAACCTAAGAATGAATCTTAAATTTCAAAAAATTAAAAATGCAACTGTTTGAAGCAGTTTGAAAAACTGAACTATAATAAAATAATTAATTTAAATAATAAACCATTGGGTAATAATTTGTTATGTTTTCCTTCATCTTACATATGTGAAATGGATAAATAAATAAAAAATAATGATTTCGTCTTTGAATAATATTTTTGTTTAGTAAATAAATAAAAAAAAAAAATCTAGTATAGTGCGAAAATTTCTATTTTTATGAAGTATTCTAGGATTTTTCGAGGAGGGAATAGTGAATTTAAATTTTGTTACCTCCAAGAATACAAGTTTTATAAAAGATAACGAAAGTTTATAGTAAGTTTTATAAAAGATAACGAAAGTTTATAGCAAGTTTTATAAAAGATAACAAAGCTGTAAAGTAAGTTTTATAAAATACAATGAAGCTGTATCGGGAAAGTTCGGCTGGCCTCGACTTTCAACGCTCGGATAGGGTGTTTATTAATCAAATTCTTTAATATTTTGTATTTGTACATTTATTACAATTACTCACAATGAGAACTGGTTATTGTTTTCCAATAAAGAAAATTAAAGGTAATTTAGTGAAAGTTTTTTTAAAATTTGAAAAGTAAGCACTCTTAAACTATTTCAATGAGGATAAAACATATTTGGTATCAAATGCCACTTAATTTATCGAGTTTAATAAAAATCGTTAGAGTTGTTTTAGAGAAAAAAAAAATGTAAAAAATCGATTTTATAAAGTTGCATTTCTGGTCAATCGATTTTAGCGAAAAGGTTGCTGTCACATCCCATGAATACACTCGCCTTAAGAATGTAATTTAAATTTTTTACGACTTTGAGCTAATCTATTCACACACACAATAGAGACCATTTCGCGAGAATTGTTTATATTTTGCTGAGGGGACCTATACACGCATTGGTATTGACCACAAAAATTCGAATTCCAAATTTCGCATTCTCGAAATACTTTCTCTTCCTATACGTTCCATATAACCTATATAGTGTAAGTAAAAATGGAAATCTTATCAATAGCTATTATAGAGATAGAATCTCATATCATTTATTTCTTTGACTGACACCTGCATGGTGCAACTGATGACGAAAGTGAGGAAACATACTGTCTTATTAGAGAATAATTAATTTGAGCAAAATAATCCATCAAGGACTGAATGGGGTCGTCAATAAAATGTAACGAGGCAACTGATATATCAGCAAGTTGAATGACTGACTGATGATTGATTCTACGTCCCGCACTCTCATCTACATTTTATGATTATTCAACATTAACTGGGGCCGTTACTTTTGTAACCTTTCTCACAATCACAGAAAGAAAATTATTAAAATATATGATATTACTAACAATATAATTATAAATATATTATTATCAATTATTATAACTATAAATCTTTTTTTATAATGTTGCGATGTCGCTTTATAACAACTGAGAAACCTAGTTACAGCAGATAGATTGTTTAGACGATTTTAACTCAACTCGTCAAACCTCCAATTCTGATGTATTGCCAAATGTGTACTCATTTTTCGATTATTAAGACGAATTCCAAACAGACTTCTTCCATAACAGAATACTCTTGTTTCATTTGACGAAAAGCTGGTTTCATAATTCGAGAGAATAGTATTGCGAATGATATCTGATTTAAAAACACATTAAGAAAGAACGAAGTTCTAAATTTTTTTTTTCTTTGTGAATTATGGAGGGTTGTTAGTGGTCTAGTGGGGGTTGCGTAATGAATTCTGGTTCGTGATCAAGATGGCACGCTCCTTAATAGTGAATAATTGATCTAGATAGCACCTTTATAAACTTATAGCGCATTATTTAGCAACGAAACAAGAAAAAATTAGAGAAAATAAAGGAAGTGTGGTTGAAGTCTTGGGATAGTGAGGTGTTTGATATTATCTTAGGATCCAGATATGTTGCAATAATATTTTCATCGTTAAGAAGTAGAGATTATGACTATAATATTTCTCTATTTTGTATTATATTAAATCATTCTATTCCTCCTTTTTAATGTTACTATTCACTAAATTCATTGCTCTTATTTATTTTATTTAATCTTACTTAAGCTACTTACTTAAGGCAACGATTATTTCAATTATCAAAAATATCAGACTCCACGCTTAACAAATGAATAACGTAAAATATATTAATAATCATAAGATATAATTAAACGAAATCTTTTCTATCTTTTTTTTATTTTCCACCCTTACTTGACATTTAGAGAGCAGTGCTTTTGGAACTGAGGTGTTACTCAAGTAAAACAAATTACTTTTTGTTTGTACTTTCGCCTGTAAGGGTGATCATAAAAAAAAATTAATTATAGTTATAATGGAGAATTATATCATAAAATATGTGACTAATCGATATTTTTATATTTCTATTATCTCTGTTTATAGTATTCATTAAAAAAAAATCATTTACTTAATAACTTCCTTTTTAAAAAGTTTCTAATAGAATTATTAATTTTTTTTATTTAAGAAGATAGAGGTTTTTAGTTTTTTTATTATTATTTTTTTTAATTTTGTGTAAGATAATAAACCTATTTCACGAAACAAACCTCTAAGATAACGTTTTTTTTCTAAGGGTTCATCACTTATTTTTTTTTATTATGGCAGCTCATGAATTTATGGTAGGGGCTAATCGGCCTTTTCAGCCCTGTTCAAAATACTCTTGAAAACACTTTTGAATTCATTTTTTTTAAAATTAGGTTTTCGTAGTCTTAAAACCATCGATTATTGTTTGTACAACTAAATCATACTAACAACTAGCGAAATAAATTTCGGTTAAAACCTCTTCTCTGTCAATTCGGAATATATCTAAATGAACAGCGGCTGATCTGAGATAAAAAATAATAAAGATTTTGGTTTTATTTTGAAATTAACTTATTACAATGATATTACCGTTGACTGGTGTTTCTTCCTCTAAAAATCAAATATTTTTTCTTGCTGGATATGCCACTATTTAAAGTAGCGATATTTATTTTTTTTCGGATACCCTATACAACCAGAACTGGTATATAGAGAAGATACTTAATAGATTAATGTATGGTTTTATTAAATTCATCATTGGGATCCCTAACGCTTTTATGTATACCAGTTGGTAAGCCAAATTGAAGTGGCTCCACCCACTTTTCCGTCGAAAATAGTTTTTTGCGGTATATCTGTTTAGAACATTTAAAACTAAAAAGTCATTCTATATCCTCGATTTGCTCACCCTGTGTTCCTCCGTCCAATCCTTAATTACCAGGTCCCAGTCCACAAACTTGTTTATTCCTTATCATAGAACGGTTTCCTTAAAAAAAATATATATATATATCGTTTTTAATCAGTGCTACCTCGTTCTGGAATTCTCTATCCATTTCCATCAGTAAAACCCCGTCATTAACCGCATTTAAACATAAACTCTTTCTCCTACTCCTCAACCACCCATCTTCCTTAAATCTCTAATAATAAAATAAGCTGTATGTTTTTTCTTTAATTTATATTTATCTATTTTGAAAATTTACGCCTTTATCCAATCCTTGACTCATATCATGTTATTTCTGACCACCAGTTTGGATTTAGAACATCTCATTCTACTATACAACAGATCCGATACTTAGGACTCAATTTTGACAAGAGACTTACTTGGAATCCACACACAACACTGAAACGACAAGAAATTGCTCGTAGATTCCGATTGCTACAACACTTACTTGACAAACGCTCTAAAATCCCTATTCCTAGGACTTATGCTATCGTCGATGACACCGCCTTCAGCGGACCCGGCAGCTTATCTTATAATGCCAAGCTGGCAAATCAAGATTCATATTGTCAGCTTATATACATCCTTTCTTATTTGTATATATTTAATTTGTTATTTTTTTCTAGGAGGTCAGAAAAAAAAAAAAAATCCCATTTACTACAAAAAATTAGTATACACTACGATAATCAGACCAATTGGGACATATGGAATTGAGCTCTGGGGCTCCACCAAACCATCAAATTCCTCCCGCATCCAATCCTTACAATCCAAAATTCTACGTAAAATCCTTGATGCTCCTTATTACGTTACAAATAAACTCATTCACAAAGACCTTAACATCCCATTCGTTGCAGAATTGGCCCAAAACAGATATGCGTCTTTTCATTCCAAACTCCTTAACTATCCTAACCCATTACTTCTTAATCTTTCATCCTTAACAATCCCTGATAATCCTCCGAGGCGTCTGAAAAGAAGATGGCTACGGGACCTTCTAATTTAAATTAATGTTTGAAGTACCACCGATGGGTGGTTCCTTCCCAAGATTTTCAAGTGTATATAAAACATCCAACATATTTACTT
>NW_027111379.1:285461-298945 GCF_000696795.3 Halyomorpha halys | reverse complement strand
CATTCTTAACACAGTATTAGTTCCTCAGCTTGCAAATGTCGTTTTAGAATGGATTAATTTTTTCGTTAATTTCTCGATTAAGTCGTTCTTATCTAAGAACCTCCTGCTGTATACAAATAGTTCAAAACTTGGAAACTTTCATCTTTGACCAAGACAATCTTAATTATATGTTAAAATAAATAAAACTCCGAAATAAAAAAGAACAGATAAAAAAGAATAAAGCATTAGGGAAAAATAATTCTTTAAAAAGTTTCATAAAAGAGCCTTTCATATGTTTTGTCGGTAGAAAGTTCCTTGTTAAAGTTGGTTTGGAACCTTAGCAAAGACCACAGATCCCATAATGCCATCGACTGGGGCAAGGCATTTTTCTCCTGAACGGGAAATAGGTTTTTCATAAATTATCCTCTTTTATACAGCAACAGTCCTGAGTAGATTTTTACTGAGTCCTTCCAACAATCGATAATCTGTTCTAAATGGTCTCGCTGGTTCAACTCGCTGCAGAGTGAAAATTTTACTCTTTTCAATTTTTTTTTTTTTAAATTATTATATATTATACTAATTTTGTTCTTACTTAGTAATTAAACGATTTCATACCAGACCATTAGCACTTAAATGTTCATTAAAATTATTCTTAGGTGACTAGATGTCCTTGAGTAAAATTTCATTTCATTTCATTTTTGTAAGTATTGATGTCGTAGAAAACAGCATTAGCCAATCTAGCTTTATATAGTTTATATCGCAGTTATTTTATCCATTTAATTAAATTATTTAAAAAATCTCGAAGCATTTCATCATCACATGACTGTCCTACATTATTACTTTTAATTAAAATGAAAATAAAACTTATTGTTTATGTATCTGTAACTCTATTGCTGAGGAAATATAGGAAACTATTTAGTATAAATATTTTTGATTGGATAAGATATGAGGTGGTCGTTACCAAACATATGATATCATTACCAATCACCAACGCCAGGAGAAAGTTCTGAGGGAGTGTGCTAGCAGGAAACAAAGGTACTACCAGTCAGCCGACAGTGCTTCCATGTTATTCATTGTCGATAGTGTATTGTTTATTCGATAGTTTCTCTTCTCTTCATCATCTCCATATTTGTTATTGCAATAGTTACCTGCACATGTGTAATACATTCATCGGTCAACTTCCTGATGCTTTATCTCCAAGTATATTTAATTCATAGTCACTCGTTATTATTCCGACTGATATTACAACTAAGATTGCCATTCGGATTGATCATGAGGGCTGTTACTGATGGATTGCCGAGAACATTTTTAAATCTAATAATTCAAAATGTTTGTGCAAGGGGTACTGAGAATGTAAATGAGATGTTGCGAATTGCTTCATATGTTTCATTCACCTTTATCTTGCAGGCAAATAGCAGCCAAACCAAATTTCTTTTATCAAATTTTTGAAAAACTTTATTAAAATAATACATTCCACACTAATAGGCAATGTATATTAGGGGATATCCATATGTACTCTTAGTAATTTATTTAAAGGGACATAATATATATAAATTAAAACTTAAAAAAAAATTAAATCTGTAACGCCAACGGCTGTGCAAGGAGGTGATTTGATCAGAATCACGGTCGATTGCCAGATTATTACTTAATTAAGAGTACCCACTTCATAAGGGTGGTTGGACCCCAAAGGACTCCCAAGACCATGGGGACGACTACAGTAAAACAGAAAATGATTATCTGCCACGACTGGATTCAGACCCGGCTCCTTGTATACCTGTTACTGATATGTCACTATAGTTGTTTCAAAACGAAATATTTTATCATCAATGAGTTATGAAAAAATAAATTAATGAAATAATAATAATATATTTAGGATGTATGTTAGTTGGTTAAAAAAATGTTTTGTGTTTTTCGAAAATGTCATTCTTTTACTGTCACAGTTCCTTGTATCTAAAGAACTTTCCGTTTATTAAATCACTATATCATAAACAATTACCACACGAATAGAAATGAAAATAATACCGAGAAAAATACCAAAGGGTTCAATGGCTGAAACTCAAGAAAAGAAAACTAGTTCTGAAAGAAAATATTCTTTTTGGGGGTTTTGATTTAGATAAAGTGTCCATCTTTCATCGGTTTCAATATGACTCTTCCCTGAATTTTTTAAAACAAATTTTAACTTTCAATATAGTCATAATTTCCCTTCTAAATTATATTTTTAATTACCAGAAAATTAAAGTGTAATAAATATAAAATAATAGTCTTATTAGTGATACGATACATGTTACTGTCAAGAGTGGCATCATGTCTTCTCATTATTACAAGATAGGTGGCCGATACCATCGAGGTCTGTTGGTTCGAGTAGGTGTGTAGAACAGAATGAATTTTACAACGCTCGATATAAAAAACCTAGGTCTATGTCTGGGTTTTTCTATGTTGGCGTTTGTCAGGAGAATGTAAAGTAAAAATGAAAATGAAAAGTAGCAGCCACACGACTGCTAGTCATTTACAGATTAGAGAAATTATCTGATTAGCCCATAAGGTCACATCTTCTTTTTACTTCATCTCAATCACTGCTATGTTGAAATCAGCAAGTCCTGCTGTTATTGCACCCTCTGGTATACCTAGAACAGAGTCCTGAGGCACTCCGTATCTTCATCCCCTTCTGTCCGTACTCTGATGAGCATATAAAGGTCCTGTCCTTGAAGTAGTCACTGGCTATCCTTCTGACATCTAATTCCAGGAAGGCTTCCTGAATTGGTACCATGTTCGAATCGCTATCCAAGCCTGGGGTTTTCCCGTCTGAATGTTGGTTCTGATAAACCCATCCGACAGGAGTGTCTGTGGTGAGTGTGTATGATAACACTCATGTGTAGGAAGGGAGGAAGGAAGAAAAAATATTCAACATTATAAATATAGCGGTACTTATATAAAATATTTATGCTAAGCGTGGGGAACTCCAAGTGGAACTTGCCCTCCATTAATAGAAATCAGGATTCTGGGAGATTCTAACTAATCTCTCTCAACTTGTTCTTATTTTCATAGGTCTAAAAGTCTTTATTATAACCAGTTATTAATTCCTTATTTAAATTGTGTTCATTAATTTTGTTATCATCAGAATTGATTCTGTTCAGAAGTACTTTTTTTTCAGCACTTGTTTTTGGGAATTTATATACGTTTGTTAAAATCGAAAATGAGTTTTTAATAAAAATTAAGAATTTCGTTGCAGGGATAAACATCGTATTTTTTCTATAAAATATGATATATTTTAATCTAAACATAAAGTTTATGGAACAGAAACGAATCTGACTATATCAAAAATTTTAGGTGAACAGAAAATTGTAGTTAGGCCATGTAAAGGCTTCAATTCGCTTTACGAAGATTATTTTATCTTCAACATGCGGTTTTGGGTTTTTGAACATTTTCATATAAGGACCGTCATTATTATGAACATTACTGCAATTATGTATAAATTAATGTCATCACTGAAGAAAGGATTTTGTGCTAGAAAAAACTCAAAATCGTGCATTAAAAACCCCAAAAGTTTGAAATTGTGTATAAAACACCGAAATAATTCATAAATCAACTTTATTGTTTAATCAATAATATCAATACATGCAAAACGAGTCTAACCTTGTTCGAATCTAAGTCATTTCAAAATCTAAATCCCCACAAAAAAAGAAGTAACTGAAAACTCAATTATAAAATTTTCACTAACACTATAAAGTGAGACGGAATAATAATAAGGATTGCCTTTTTTTTGTGATGATCTCCTCTTGTTAAATTGTGACAAGTCGTACATCAAACAATCTACTCGTTATAGTTGTTTGTTTGAAAAGTCAGATAATGAAGAAATTAAATAGTGGCAAACCTACCAGTGTATCTGTATGTAATCTGATTTCACATAACTTTCAATCATTATAAAAAATTCGCATTTTAATGTCTCTCGAGGTGAAAATAACAAAGATCAACTTTGTTTTTGCCAAGAATACAACAGTTTAACAAAAAATTAAGAAGCTGTGTGCGCATGAATGCGATCGAAAGTGATGGAATGGTCTCAGCATTTTCTGATTTCAACTCTTGTATTTATTTCTTCTGTTTTTCAATTTCAGGCGCTTTTTAAATATTGCTCGATTTAACTATGTTACAGTCTCCCCTTCCCGTTTTAAGCGAATATTTCAAAAGTTTAGGTCCGTCGCTTACCAAGGTTCTTACCGGGGCAGGTCCGGCGGGGAGGGATTGCCTTTTTTCTGTTATGATCTGCTCTTGTGAGATTGTGACAAGTCGTACATCGACCAACCTAGTTGTCTGTTTGAAAAGTCAGATAAGTGAATGTAAGGCTACCATGGGACCTACAGCCACAAGGTAATCGAAAGAATTACAGACTACCAGATATACATATACCACCTACCTATATGTATGTATTAAATTACTTATTTCTTCAGAGGGGTGGTTTTTTAAATTATACGGTGCAATTTTTCACCGAAATGAGGAATTGCCAATGCAAAATCAATTTAAAATAAAAAAAAGAAATGAGTTGAATTTAAAGGAAGTCATTTTGAAAAGTCAACATTCAAGCTATTTCAGTGAGGATAAGATATAATTGATAATAAAGACCTCTTAACTATACATTGTTTTACCGAGTCAAAATAATTAGAGTTTATTTTGAGAAAATCCAAAACTAATGTAAAATCGATTATATTAAGTGGCACTTCTGGATACTTGAATTATTTCACGATTGCAATACTTTCCCTTCTATGTACCATATGCAAATAAGTGAATTTAAAAAAAACAAATGTAATTACACGAAAATCAGGTCTCTAGCTATACGGATGAATATTCCTTTATAAACAGAAAATTAAATCATTTTATTAATTGATGAAAAATACTATATTTCTATTAATTCATACTGAATTTTAATAATAATAGGATAATTTATGTTATATTAATATGTAAATAATAATACTATATTTCTCTAACATAGTATCTTCGTCTCCTTCAGCCTGGATTATTTTGCTTCCAGCTAGCTTCCTTTAAGTGTGTCATTAGGAGAGAGATTAATTGCTATTTTCTTTTTTTTATTTATTTATTTGAGAGGATTTCTCCTTGAACAAAGGTGGCATGAATGATGTCTTCCTATTTTTCATCTCTTAGGGAAGAAGATGCTGATTTCCACAGATGTTCTTTATCTGTAGTGTTCTTTTCTTCTACCCGTCCATCGAAAATCATTAGCACTCCCATAATGAATACTAACATAGCCTGTTAACATGTAAGTTGGCATACTATAGGAAGAAAATGTACTCAGTTAATAATAAAATATCTTCTTCCTTTCCATAACGTACTGAAGTGAATCTCAAAATAAACAAAATTATTTAAGACAGTGATTAACGTACTTTTATTTGTAGTCACAATAACAAATCATTCATTTGAAAATTGCAAACAATCCCTTTTTTATTAATTAAAAATAATAATTAAATTTGTTGTTGGTTATTCAACAGCTGATCAACTCAAACTTTGTACATGTAATATACCATGAAATGAAATCGACGGAAATGTAAAAATTACATTTATAACCATTAAAACAAAGATTTATTGACCATCGTTGCTTTTTAATGAAAAATGATTTTTAGAGAGTTTATTTTTTAATCAATTGAAGCAATATCATCTTCCTCGAACATCTCCTTTTTTTGTTCTTTTTCGTATTTATAAACCTTATGGTTATGAAAACAAAATAAAATACAATTAATGAATGATATAAACGTTCTAAATATACAAATATTTACTTAATTTTTTAAAAACAAAAAATAGAAAAATAAGTATTGCTTTTATTCACTGTTTGCCAAGAAGAGGTTAATATTAATATATTAATTTTACTTGTTCAACTCAATAAATGTTATTTAGAAGGATGATTTAACTTTGATAAAAAATATATTTAGTATCGTGAAACGTTGGAAATATATATATATATTTTTTATAAACAAAAAAGGATTATTTTTTATTGACTAGCTTGCCAAGATGAGTTTTAATATTATGTTTTATCTACTTTTTGCTTTTAATCCTTCCTGAATTTGAACCTTGAGATTATCTAAAATTATTTTTAGAGTAAATTCCGATATCAGAAAAAGATTGGATAATTAAGAACTATGATTTATAAAAATAATAAAAGGAACAGAAAAACCTCTACTCAGAACCAATACTTAAAATAATCGTGAGAATTGAGATTTTGAATCCCCCACTTTATTTTATTTTTTTCTTTGCACCTGTTTTTTTTTTTTTTTTAAATTTCTCAGAAAAATCAACTCACTCTCAATTTATGACAACCTTCAGCTTTTTCTATTTTTTTTTTTAACCCTTCATTTTTATACAATGAAATATTTTGTTTGCATGTAGTTTCAAAACAGCTAATCATTAGAAATATTTATGAAGCTGTGAACTTATTTATTTATTATTATTACTTATTATTTATTTATTTACCAATCAGCCAAATTTTATTTTGTATACTTGACAATAAATGCATTTAAAAACATATTTTGATGAATTTAATATAGTAAGAAATCAAAATTAAAATGCAATATTAGAAATTGAATTCCTGATTATAATCGCAGATCATAAATTTAGTTGTTGTTTTTTTGTTCAAACATTTTAATAATTATAAATAAATTGTTACACTGGAAAAGTGTGGTTTCCGTAAAGGACAGATAGGAAAAGAACCCGGGGGAGAGAACGGACGAACCCCCACCAGCGGGCCCGGGCTGGAAGCACAGTACAGTCGTGATGTGCCGGGGGTCGCGAACAGTGCCGGGATGAGGAACGGTCCGCCAACCCTAGGGAGTGCTGTCGCCTTCCTCAGCGCCGCCTTCAACAACCTCGTCGGGCAAGTGATATCAATATCTGTTATTGTTTTATCTGTGTCTCTATCTATGTATCAAGGGCAGAGTTGGCTGCATGTGTCCTCAGTCCTCTCTTGGTAATTTTCGTCGGCACAGGAATCTTCTGCAGGAGAAGAAGTGCAAGAACATCCTCAGGGAGATGTGATTATTCTTCGCGGATGGTTTTGGTGGTGATAAATTAAAAAAAAAAAATTGCTCATCTTTTACAAAAAATTATGTTCATGTGCTGATATAAATTTTGTATATCACCAATATAAACTTGGTGCTTGAAAAAAAAAAAAAGAAATTTTGGAATTCAAAATTCCAATTCTCACAAACATATTAAGTATAGGTTCTAAATAATGGTTTTTCTGTTTTTTAAAAAAATAATTGTTATAAAGAATCGTTCTCAATAATACAATATTTTTCTCGAAATTGGAATTTCGTCCCAAAATAATTTTAAATAATCTGAAGGTTAAATTATAGTACATGAATTATAACAAATAATGAATAAAAAAAAAAGAAAGTTGAAGAATTAAAAAAAAAAATATTAACTAACTCTCTTCTTGGAAACCAAACTTTTGTTAAAAAAAAATAAACTATTTGTATATTTAGAACGTAAGTATTATTCATTTATTCCTTTTCAATACAAAAGAAAAATTCATTACTTATGGGACTTGAGATTCAAAACCCTGAACCTCACCATACTAAGTCATAAGGCTTTCGGTTCTAAAGAACTTAAATAACATTTATTTTTTGGGATTTAGGACAAAAAAAAAATTAAGCTTAAATTTCAATATAAATTAAAAAGATAAAATAAGTAATTTCAATATAATTATTAGTGTTAAAATTGAATAATAAAAATGACAAACAACAGTTGATTCTTAACCTACTTAAATTTACTGAAAATTCATTTTCCATTTTCACAAAAGCCTTTGAATTTTTGAAAACATATAAAATTAAAATAAAAAGAATCATTCCTAGGTTCATGATATTTTTCCTTCAATACTAACGTGATTTATTCAAAACTCAAAAGTGCTACGGAAAGGATTTCTATTTTTTTTTTCTAAAGCGTTATTCAAAAGCCTAATTCTAATTGAGTATGAATTAAAAAGTTGAAACAAGTATAAAAGGGTACTTATAAATACTAATTGACATTAAAATTTAAAAATAATAAAAATCTTTAAAAACAAAGCAGTAACATCAATAGCAAATGATGTGTGACGTGTCCACTCTTCACTTACAGCTCTCGTGTTGATGAATTCAGTAAAAAACATTAGCCCGTATTTTACAAAATTTTATATTCAAAACGTTGATAATTTCAGTATGAAGATTCAAATTCTGTATGAATCAGGCACAAAGTAGATAAAAAAGAAAATTTAAATATATAAATTGCCTCTTTTCTTGTTTACAAGTGAATAAAAACCTATAAATTCCTTAGATCTCTATTAAAATGAAATTAATTTTCATTTTTCAGATTATATTTTATTTCTAGGACAAAATTTTCTTGTCACAAGAGCGGTACCATCTGCTAGATTAATAACGATATAAAAAAAATCTAAAAAGCAAATAATTGTTTAACCGAAAAGTAATTTGCTCAACAAAAATATGGGGTTTTAGATATAATTCCCTAAAAATTGAATATAAATTTTAGAAAACGTAAAATAATATTAAATTATTTCCAAAATAGAAGTAATGTTTTTTAAATTTTACATTTTTGTATAATTTTCACTAATTATTTTTTCAATCGTCTTTTCTAACAACTATGAAACTCTGTTCTATAACCCTATTAAATTTTAATTGAATATATGGTTATGGAGTCCTCCTCCACAAAAATTCAGTTCTTTAAATTTAAAATAATCAAATTTAATAATTAAGAATTTATTAACTTCTTCTCATAATAATTATCTTAAAAATAATTTTTTTAAATTATTTATTAATACCTTATTACAGTTGAGATAAAATACGTATGACATGACTTAACAAAACAAGTGGAAAAACAAATGTTTTTTTATCCCGGATATAAATGATCCAAGTTTCAAGTTATTGTTACAAAAATAACTTTCTTGACTGCCCACAACTTAATTCCAGGAGTTACTCTTGAAACTCTTCGTATTTTAATGTTGCTAATCTAACTTAAACCTACACTTGAAGTTTAACTACCTAACTCATACGTGCCTTTGTAGTTTAAGAGACAAAGAAGTTCTTAATGGAGGAAGGAACGATAAGTAAGACAAAACGACATTTTTTTAAAACCAGTTTTATTTATACAAGAACACTAATATGTTAATAAAGTAAAATATCGAAAACCTTGTGTGTGTGTGTTTTTTGTGGACAAATTACCAAACTTCCTCTTGCTTAATTACTTGAGAAAGATCAAATTGTATTAAATTATAATTCAAATTAAATCTATGTAACGTATTATATCAAATATAGGTACCCTTCAATATCTTTCCATTATTTATCTCAAGACACCTTGCGGAAGGTCTTGACAAGATAATGTTCATTTCTCGCAAACGTATTATATAACTTTTAATTTATTTATTTAATAAATAAATACAATTTTTATACACAAATAAATTTACCTTCCTGGCTAATGTTACCAACTAATATCCGACTTAGTAGCCAAACCTCGTTGTTATTTTATATTTCACCAATGATATAATATGAAGATATTTTTATTAATTGTGAAATGATAAAATCGTGTTTAAGAATAAAAAGAGGTTGATATACAAATTCGGTTGATTAACCATCCTCTTAAAAATATAGTAGAAAAAATAAATATCTATGAAAAATGCTTATTGTTTATTAATTTATTTATTAAAAGTTTTGAGAACTACATCGAAACAAAACATTTCTAAATATACATAGTACAAAAATAGACCAATTGTCCAGCACTGAGGGACACCAGGTTAAAGAAAATAAATAATCGTCTAACGATACGTGATTAAGATCGAATTTAAACTATAATACTAATCAAATTTTTTGAACATTTATATTTTCAGATTATTCTGTTTCCTCTAAATTTTAAGTAATTTTTAATACTCTTTTAAATTTATTATAAAATTTACTGAAGATAGCTATTATAAGCTCCATACGAAAAATTAATTAATGACACAATATCCCGTCTTAAGAAAAAGTATTCAACTAGTTTTATATATTAGCATAACCTGTCGGAACGGTGAAAACAACTATTTTTTTCCTTCGCGATTCGAATCTTGATCAATGAACTTGTGATATTTTCGATAACTTACATTTGATATGGTCAGCTCAATATGGTGATTTTACTTATTATTTGACTAATAAGTATCATTGAACTTATTATAAAATATCTAATGTAATTATAGAAAAATATCGCTGTCTTTAAGTTGAGAAGTTTGGACAGTGTCGCTCAAACAGAGCAGTTTAATTTAAATATTTTTAAACCTTACTGTTATCATTAAACATTTTTAAAAATAAATTAAATTATTAATTATAAAGCTGTGTTTAATTTATAGCTTAAGTTGAATAAAATAAAATTCAGATTAATGTTAATTATGTATTTAGGCCGACTTATGACATATTGTATTTCGATAAAAGGTAACATTAAACTATACTTTAATATTCATTAATTTAAATAACAACTTTAAACTTACTGATATGTATTAAGAATAAATTAATTTTCCTTGGTTTGTTTATTTTTTTTTACGACATACAAGTGTATTAAAAAGCTAATTTTTTTGAACATGGATATTCCTCTATTTAAGAATTGAAAAATTGAAAAATAAGGAATAATTATATATTAAAACTGTGACTCTTTTAAGTTATAGTTAAACAACTTTGTTGATTACTAACTTACATTAATAATTAAAATAAAATCTGTTATAGTGTTTGCTATTTTTAAAAGAAAAAAATATAATATCGATACTTTGATTCGAAATATACCTCATCTAATTTGGTCATCAGAATTTATTTGTGCTTGTACTTCGTGACGGAACTGCTTGCATAATGATGGACAGCGCCTTGAATTATCGCGTTCCTTCCCGCACGACAGCTTGTCAGATACGGTGGACTGAATTCGGTGAATAATTCACTTTACATCTTTAAATGACAACAATAATACAAGCAATATATAAAAGATTCATTTTTTATTACAACTTTTACAAGAATAATTACTTTTGAAAATAATAGTTTTTACTGGTTTCATCTTTCTTTTATTAAATGACAAACTGTAAAAACTATCCAAGTATAGGAATTGTATTCTTCAAAACATAAACTCAGACAATAAAAATATCTAGATAAAAAAAATAAAATTTTCGCATTTCAGAACTTTTTTAATTTTAAACATTGACAATAGTGTGAAAAGGTATCATTGTAGGCACAATCATATACCTTTACTCTAAGGTTAGCGAGTTTCCTATTTATTTCCTTTAAAGTAATATATATATCTTTATAGGTTGCATAGTTGAAAAGAAGAGGGTAAAAACTATTTTTTTAAAATTAAAATTATTAGTATTAGAGTGCTACCAATGGGTAGTTTCTCTACACGCCTGTAATACTCCAATTTAACTTAGATCAGATTTACTAAATGTATTATAATGTACAGTTATAAATAGCAATAAATAAAGATTAAAAAAAAATATTAGAATTTAGTGGAATTTTTCTATACAAATATTCGTTTATTTACAAAATGAACAGGGTTTTTAGTATTACAAAGAAACTGAATTCTATGAAAGAGATAGATGTAGGATACTTTATTTTATTGAGCAGAACAAATAGTATAACAGGTAATTCTGATAATTTTTCCATTGAACTCTTTTATTATATTATAAATTTGCTAAAAACAATGATTCAATTTTTGATCGAGGAATTAGGCTAACAACAAACCTTATAAAATACAAAAATAGACTTAATTTTTGTTTTACATTTTTTTACTAGTTTAAATCAAATGTATGCTATTAATGCCTGCAAATACAATAAATTGTATAAATTATATAAATACCTTTAAACAAATTAATTCTACAAAATAGAATTATAAACAGAAGATTTTGGAGGCCAGTTTCGTAGATTTAGAAATCATACGCAATTTTTTAAGTGTTGCTAAATCATTATAAATGATATTCTGAAATCCCCAAGAAATTGATAACTTAATAATTATAAGATTCTGTCAAAAATTATATTAAACTTTTCCCGAAAATCTAAACATTGCATATATATTTATGAATCTTACCATCAATTGATTATTTTGCTACTTCAAATAATGATTCATAATATTCTGCATATAATTCCTCTCGAATTTCTTATTTTTCGAGGAACCATTGGCTTTATTACCTTTCCTTTAGCCAAAAACAATGTTACTTCTTCGGAAAACTATTTATTGGATTTACATACATATTCTTCGAAAACTGACAACGACAGCATATTTAGAAGAAGACAATAATTTATATCCTGCAAAATGCTGTCAAACACCAGTTGACAGAAGGTAATTAGCAACATTTGGATAACCATTAGTCGTGCAAACGTTACTTGTCAGGGAAACCCGGTAAGGTTCACGGTCAGTACTCTATTTTCCCTAAGACTGCACTGTCCCTTTTTTTTTTTTTTTTCAATCATCATTTTGTAGGATACTTATATATCTTTTTAAACTTCAAGAATTCTTTCTAAAAGTCTTTAGAACAATGATTTTTTATTTTTAATTGGTATTAAGATTTTTTTTATTTTCAGAAGACTCACACCTTAAGGGACGTCTTATTTTGTTTTTAGCATAAACTTTTAAGAATGAATAACAAATATAATAAAAAATTAACGCACTAAAACTATTCTTTAATGTGAACATAATATTTTTATTATTGAGAATCTTATACTGTTTTATAAATATTTGTATCCAAAGAACAAGTATACAAGCAGTTCAATAATGAAAAGATTTTGAAATTTATATTTGAATAACGTAGCTTTTTTTTTTTTTTAATTTATTTTAATATATAATTTCAAATTAAGTATATGTTCTCAATAATTTGACAAAATAAATTCATGAAGTAAAAATTTGCAATGCACACTTTACTAATACTCGAACATATTTAGGAACAAGAGTTATATATTTAGGTATAATATTTTCACAAAATAAATGTCCAATAAATTCAGTTCTGAAATGATAATTATTAATATTTTATGATATTTGTACGCTGTGGATGCGTGAAAAGTGCAAATGAAGGATAAATTGATGTCGGCATCCCGAGTGAAGGAGTTCCGTGATAGAGATGTAAAATGCATAAAATTTTTAGATTGTCCGGACCTCTACACGTTTGCCAAACAATGGAAAATTTGTACATGCGCAAGCGTGATGGTGGTTTATTCGGATTGGCTGGTACAAATTGGCTTGAATTTGCGGCCGATCAGTGTCGGTTTTTGGCCACAAATCAAAGGACATTTGTGCTACAGCCACACGTTTGCTTTCAGTTTGCCTTGTTTTAGAACTGCCAACAGATGAATATTTGTTCTCTCCGTGTTTTAATTAATTAAATAATTTTCTCAAACTTTGTTGTTAATTCAATAATTAACTCTTGCTTAAAGTTTTTTTTTTTTTTTTTAAATTTTATCGATTCATATACATATTTGCAGATATACATTGTTTCAAGTCTTTTAATTAACTTTAGCAGT
>NW_027111379.1:284451-285411 GCF_000696795.3 Halyomorpha halys | reverse complement strand
AAGTCTAATTCCATCTTAAAAGATTTTTCTAATGTTAACGGCAATTGATATTTCTTTAGAAGCAGTTATGATGCGTAGTAGAAAAGTTATTTTTATATATATATATATATATTTATGTCTAAATAATTAAATTAAGAAGGTTCTGATAAAATTCTAGAAGGAAGGTAGTACTATTTTTATGAATTGTTGTCATCTATAACCTATATATCTGATATTTACTTACGCTTCCTTTCATTATCTTTATTGTGTTTATCTTTATACTAAAAATAGATTACTGAATGTAATAGCAGAAAAAATTAAACAAGGGTGTGGATATAGACGTTTGCTGCTCCCTATGCTTACTAAGCATCTGTCCAAGTCTTGGATTTCTAGCTAGAGGCAAACATGTAGATCAAGCCTAATATGGGCGGCCTTTAAAAGACATTTCATGTTATTTAAAATCTTTGAAAAAACATGTTTAATTTTCTGATTTTTATTATCAATATCTTTATTTTGATGCCAGTATTTCTGTTTTAATTATTTGATTAATTTCAATTTTGACTTTTCCTATAAAAATATTTTTCTTCTATACAATATCACTAAGTAGGTTCGGTGAAGACTCCTAGACACACTCGACTGAGCGACGTTTTATTTCCTTTCTGCTGGTTGGGCTGAGGATGGACATTCTGCTGTCACAACTTCCGTTCTACCATCCAGTTCTTGTCTCACTGGCCCTGGCCATTTTTCGCAATCTCCTCAGCTACTAAAAAAAATAAAAGCAGATTCATGCCAGCTTTAGATGTTTTAATTATTAATTAAGTAATTTCCAATATTTCAATAAGTCTATAATGTACATATTCAATATTATTTTATGATGTAAATTAACAGAATCAAATTTATTACCTTAGCCAATCGGTTAATTAATCATCCTAAAAGAAATACTGAAAATTCATCAAAATGATCAACAGACTTATATATATA
>NW_027111379.1:253440-284376 GCF_000696795.3 Halyomorpha halys | reverse complement strand
ATATACATCTTTATTCGGAATTTACAGCTGTATAAATAATAAATACAATAAGTAAATCTGTGAACTGTTTCATTTACACTTGAAAATCTTGGGAAAGAACCACCCGTTGGTGGTACTTTCAAGCATTAATTTAAATTAGAAAGTCTCGTAGCCATCTTCTTTTCAGAGGCCTCGGAGGATTATCAGAGATTGTTAAGGATGAGAGATTAAGAACTAATGGGTTAGGATGGATAAGGAGTTTGGAATGAAAAGACGTATATCTGTTTTGGGCCAAATCTGCAATGAATGGGATGTTAAGGTCTTTGTAGGTGAGTTTATTTGTAACGTCTTATTACGAGTATCAACAATTTTACGTAGGATTTTGGATTGTAAGGATTGGATGTGGGAGATATTTGATGGTTTGGTAGAGCCCCAAAGCTCAATCCCATATGTCCGAATTGGTTTGATTATCATGGTGTATAATAATTTTTTGTAGTGAATGGGAAATTTGGAGCGTTTGAATCTACGAGCAGTTTCTTGTCGTTTCAGTCCTGTTTGTGGATTCCATGTAAGTCTCTTGTCAAGATGAAGTCCTAAGTATCGAATCTGTTCAACAGGCGTTAGTGGAGTATTTAGAAAGGATACTGTAGGACAGAATGGTAAAGGTGATCTGATGGGATTTATTTTGATTCTCCAGCTTTGACACCATTCTTCAACGGATGTTATGTGTGTCTGTAGTGTTTGTGATGCATTAGTAGGGTCGTTTTTTACAGAAAGTATACATGTGTCATCAGCGTATGTTGTTGGGACTGTGTTAGGCTGGGTTGGGATGTCGGCTGTATAAACCGTGTAAAGAATGGGACCTAAAATACTATCTTGAGGAACACCGGCAGACTGAGAAAAGAGAGATGAGTAGGCTAGACTTATATTTGAATTCTAAATATAAATAGCGACTATCCTGTATCTACAACAATGATTCAAACACAATCTTCACAAAAATATTCAAATTTCAATAAATAAAATAATAAAAAAAAATAGAAACAAATTAGGCTTTTTTTATCTTAATTTTTTTCTCTATAACTTATGTAAATATAATATAGTCATAGATTAAAATACCTACCAAACTATTTACATCTACGTTGATTAATATTATTCGAAAAAATATATATTTAAAATCCTAAGGATCCAGTTTAATTCTTTGTTCTCAGCCGTATTTGAAAAAAAAAACTTTAAGAATATAAAACGGTTGGTCAGGAATTATGAAGAATCTAACAAACTTTAGAAAAGGTCTTCCGCAGTGGAGGTTAGGGAGAAAGAGTATCATGTACATAGATTTAACGTTTGGTGGTCGTTGAGGATTTGTATGTTCAGATACTAAGATCAATTATTTTATTTTTTTATGATTATCCAAGACTTGTCATTTCTTAATAATTATTATTGATTATATATTTATAACGAAATATTTCGTTTTATAAATTATTTTCCATTGTGGAAACTAGATTTAAATTTATTTTGTAATTGGTAAAATAATTCATTTGAATTTATTTTCAGTATGGGAAACATTTTCTTTTCAGGTGTTATCACCTGTTAAAAAAAAAAAAAAAAAAAAAAAAAAAAAAAATGAAAATTGATCCCTGTTTATTTTTTGTTGCAGAAAGCTCCTTTGTTTCTTATTAAAGCTATTTACTTATTTATGTTTGCCCTAACAATGGGATACACCTAGAAAACCGCATGTGAAACTACAAGTCAATTTTTTTTAACCAACCAATGATATTTACCATATCCACCAACTTTTGGCTGCTTATGAGGCTTATGTAAACATTGCTAGTTCCCGGACTAGAACGAAATCCAAGGAAGAGGCATAAACGTTTATAGGAATATTAGTCGAAAACCAAATCCACGAAATCGAAATCCTCTAAATAAAATCATATCCAAACCTTTTTTTTTTTTTACTTCCGGCATAAATGGCGAATTTTTAAGTGTATTTTTTTAAATTTGAAAAATCAACCATCTCTCGTTGTTAATTGCATTTAAAAAATGGATAAACATACAATATGGAAGTGTCTGATTTTTAACGTAGGATAAAATAAAGATCTTTGTGTTTCCATGGTTGTTAAGAAATTAGTAAGGCTTTACTGTCAGTTACCTATTTGTGAAAAATATTGTTATCCTGTAACATACAAGTCTAATTCCATCTTAAAAGATTTTTCTAATGTTAACGGCAATTGATATTTCTTTAGAAGCAGTTATGATGCGTAGTAGAAAAGTTATTTTTAAATGGGCTGTTGTAAAATCCCTCCAAATTAAAGGAGAGGTGCTAAGAGACGCAGTATAGCTGACATTGCCACAGTAAACATCCGCACTTGTTCACAATGATTCTGCAAGTTTCTGTTTGTGTTAGCGGTTATCGATTCTCTTGAAGAGCAACATGTCTTGCGGTCGGCTAAGAAATAGTAATCACTCGAGGAACTAAACCTCAGATACGTTTGCGTTAATTTTATGGCGATTTAATCTCTGAATTGATGAGGGTTAGTGATTGGTTTTCTATTCAATTTGTTTACTCCAAGTATATTTTTGTTCTATTTCTAAGAAGTTTCTGAATAGGTTCCTATTTCTGTTTGACGATATTTCCTATTATCGTTCTTTAGTTTTTATAGCTCATTTGAGTTTTTGCTTATCATTACATCATTTAATTATATTTAAATTGAAGGAAAATAATAGAAATTTTTATTAGACATAAATAAGTTTAATTTCTGAACAATATTAACTCAATTTGAAGGTTACTGCATTAAGTAGCAATCCAAACTAATAATAAAAATACATGAGTATGGGATTCTAACGCCTTACACAAAAAAAGACTATTTTATTCGAATAGAGATTTAATGGAAATATTTTATACATTTATTTGATTGTTTTAATATAATAATAAAGACTTAAGGAACCCGAAAGTTCGAAGCTGATACCACCAATCTTTCTTATATCTGTTCAGTGACGCTGCTCTGAACCAGTCTTAACGCAATCCTCCCCTTACGTGTCGGTCTACCCCTGGGATGTTTACTAGTAGGTTCTGTGTTCAATAATATTTTAGGAATCCGTTCATTACTAAGACCCTGTTTTCACCTGAATTACATTTACCTGGTGCAGTTTACCGCAATTCAGCCATCTAAGTTCTTCGGTTAACTCGGTCCGAATATTTCAGGTAATACTTTATTTTCAAAAACCGTAAGACACTGTTCTTCCCTTAGAGTAAAAAGCCACGTTTCGCATCCATAAAGAACAGGGGGGAGGATAATAGTTTCGTAAATTCTAACTTTTAAGTTTTTGGACAGAGTGGGCAAGCTAAGCGATTTCGAAATAAAAAAATAATAAGCATATCCTGACTTTTACCTCACTTTTATTTCTATTATTTAAATAAATTAAATTAATTTTTAATGTAAACTATCAGAAAAAAATCTCCTCTCGACGTCTTTTTCATTTCAAATATTTATGACGGAAAAATCAAATAAAAAAAAATTTCCATCCGTGAACATGAACTATCCACTCTGCCATTGTTCAAAATTGGAATCGATTAGAGGTTTCATCCTTCCACCTCTATTAGGGAAATGTCTTATGAAATCCTAAAGAAAAGAAGAACGTCTTCCACAGCCTTCTTCCAAGATTACTTGGTAGTGTTTATAGAGTTAGTATAAAAATCACAGGTCATCCCAAAATATTCCTCGACACCCGGTAGTAACATTCACTGTTTTATTCTAAACTTTAGATCAATGAGAGGTTTCATATGCACATATCTTGGCCATTTATGAAGATGAAGAAAAAAATATGAAGCGTTTGAAAATCATTGAATCATTTAATTATTGTAAGTGCAAATTCATAGAAAAAACCGAAACAATTAATAATGATCCATAGGTAGTATAATAATTTAAAGCATAATAATCTTATAAATATTTTATTTATAAATAACAGTTTTTAATAATCTTACTAAAATCTGTATTTATTAATATATATTTTAATTTAACAGTGAGTAAACAAACACCTGAGATATAACAATAAAAAATATTTTGAACAAAGACATTTTTTTATTATTAGAAGATGAGTACAACAACTAAGATACTCATACATAAAATATTGTGGATAACGAAAGACCCCTTTTGAAATTTTCTTTAATTAAAAGGTTTATTATCTTCAAGCAAGAATCACTAACCATAACTTAGTAACCTTATTTTATTAAGAGTACACATTTCCTAAATTTTGTTTTCAAAGACCTATGAAATAAGTCCTAAATAATCCGGTGATGTACAAAAGTTCAGTTCACAATAAATGTTATATACCACTTTTTACAAATGAGTGCCTCAATTAATAAACAATGTTTATTTTTTTTTTCTTAATTTGAAAAAACAAAACTAATTTTAAAAAATTGAAATAGTTTTGTTATCAGAATAGCGTTATAGTTTTGAAAACAAAAAAAATGAAAATAATGTATAAGGAAAATGTTATATAAATTTGTGGGAGAAGAAGGAGTAAAAAAATAATATATTGTTTTGGTTTTAGTTAATTATTGTTTGAAGAAAGTTAAAAGTAGAAAAAAAATTCTTTTGTATCTTTGTAATACACAGTAGTGTTTATATATCCAATCATGGATTGATAAGTTAGCAGTGTGTTTTAGCGACCCCATTTATTTGGCCATCATTGAATAAAGCATTAATCTTTTTCATATAAACCTCTGGGTTCAGTATTTAAACACAGCTATGATAATTATTGATAATTTATATTTCGGTAAAAGTTATGCTGCAGTCAATACTTAATATGAGTCACTCCGTTCCAGGTATTAAGTCAAGTTATAATAATTACTGTTCTTCAACCATAATAATTAGAAAATAATTATTAGTATTGGAAATTATTAAATAGATTCGTAGCTTTATTATGAAATCGTTCTATGATTGAGTGAGTCAATTAATTATCCGCTTTATAAAATATGAAGTTTTTTTATTGAACGAATCGTTTTATACCATACAAATTAGATTGAGAAATAAAAATTAATTTGTCCGATGGGTGCATTAATGATTTTTTATAATTAGAAAAGCACTTCCTTTTATATCGATTTCTCACCATAAATGGATCTTGGCATTATCGACTTTCCGGATTTACTGGCTTTTATAACAAAATTAATAAATGGTGTCGAGAAAACAGGTGAAAGAAAAAGCAAAACAACAAACTTTGTGGTTACTAAGAAAAACTTGAATATCATTAGAACATTTCAATTGTATACATTTTTAAAATTACTTTTTTTTTATCTGATAAATTTAATTTCATAAATAATTTTAATATCATACATACAATTAATAGGTTAAAAGCCAAACTGATGTAACTCCATGAAAATTCCAGAATATTACCTACTACATGCGTTCAAAATCGATTGTTTTAGTCCAGGAACTTTGTTTCTGCCGTTAATAATTTAAACATGCTTTATAATGTATTAGTCCAAAACGAAATTTCAATTTTTGTGGCTTTACACTGGTCATTTTCAAAACTCAAAATAATGTATATGCTTATAATATAAAGTAGTGACTTATTTTTTTGTTTGTTGTTTATCTATTAAACAATTAGAAATGTAATTAATTGATTATATATAATATTAGAAAAGTTTATTTTGAAAAAAAATATTATTAAATTACAAATGCTGAAGAAGGAACGCTGCATCCTTGAACGCCTGAGATATAAATAAATAAATTAAGCACTATTGTACTTAATTTTTGTCCTGAAGGCAGAGTAGGAGTACGAAAAACAAGTGTATACATATACATTTCCAGCACTAACTCAGATTTTATAATGACTGGAGTTGAACCACTTTTGATTAAAAAGGCTCATGTACTAGGTTTTTTTTTATCATATATTAGTCTACCCCTATAATCCTGCGAATCCTTACTAGTTGGAACCAAGACGGCGCCGGTTAAGCGATAAAGCCGGTTCATGTCATATAAAGGTGATATTTTTGTTTGAACATTCTGAAAATCTTTAGAACACTATTCCTAAGACATTTTTTCTTGTTTACTTTTGTTTCAGTAAATATATTTTGGTTGAGTGTTTCTTTTTTTGTGCGTTTGTTATTTGACATTTGTTGTTATTAGCTCTCAACTCAACAATATTACCTTACATATTTTTAAGACAATATCATGACTAGTCCAGAAGATCCAGAATAGTCAAAATTGGTTTTCTTTAATTCTGTGATGTTAAAGTTGATTTGAAATGCTGTCAAACCTTCCCCATTTCTCACTCTCTCCCTTCCAAAAAAATATATATAATTCTCTATAAAATTGTTGCTTTAAAATGAAAATGGAAGTTTATGTTTATATCAATTTTTAATTTCAGAGCCATCTATAATTTTAAAAAAAAAATTAAAAGTTGTTTCTCTCTACAATATACAAAAACATATTTCTCCCTATAACATAAAATAGTGTTTAGTGATCACCGTGTAATATTTTATTCTACATATGATCACCGTGTTATATTTAGTTTTACATATGATAACTATGTTATATTTAATTTTACATTTGATGTCCGTGTAATATTTTATTTTGGATACGATCACCGTGTAATATTTTATTTTACATATGATCACCTTGTAATATTTTGTTTTTGTTATTGATCACCGTGTAATATCTTATTTTATTCTGCATATATTCACCGAGTAATATTTTATTCTACATATGAACACCGTTTTATGTTTTATTTTACGTGTGATAACTGTCTATTATTTTATTTTACGTTAGATCACTGTCTAATATTTTATTTTACATAGGATCACCGTATTATATATATTATTTTACCTATAAGGTGGAATAATAAAAAAATGATGAAAAACACATTTTGCGAAATAAAGAACAAAAGAAGAAGTTTATCTGCATCAAATCATCCAGACTTTAACCGGATAATATGTATCCACGCGTAGTATCTATCTCCATATTATATGGATATATATATCGGTTACTAACCTTCAGTGCTTATCGATCAATAACAATTTTCTGTTCATTGTTTTAGATACGAAAATGATATATAAGATTAACGTGTAAGATTTAATTTTACAAATAAGGTAGCATAATACCATGGATCGTAAAATAAATGATATTAATTTATTTAATCCTGCTTTCACTATATTAAAAAAAAATACTATCTGAACCGCAGAATATATGTAAATGACAGTTAAAAATTTGAGCAACGAGAAACGGCTTTCTTGTATAGCCGGGGATGTTTTGATCCCGACTAGGGCCGTGAGCGGGGTTATACAGTACTTGTGGATAACATAAACAAATTTAACTATTATTGGAACTCTGATGACGACAGAAGGGAGATTGAAAATCAGTTAATCCACGTGACTCCTAGTGCACGTGCAGGTTAGATTGCAATTTTATGATTGAAACCAATAAGGAAACAAGAATATGAATTTATTATTGAATTATTAGAACCTCGGCCTTTTACAGGCTGAATTAAAGTTTGTTTATATTTAAACCTAAACAGATCTGCTTGGTTCGAAGTGAATAGGATCAAATATTCCCCCAAAATAATAATGTGCAGTAATAATAAGAGAAATATAATTGATTTAACTTACAACTGGTAAACTGATGATGAGATATTTGTGGAATTCGCAAAAATCAGAAAAGGTTTTAGAATGAAGATTGCTGCGCCAAGCAGGACCATAAGAATTGAACGGTACAGTGCAGCAGAATTTATCGAAACGTCTCTTGTTTCGCGAGAGGTGAGAAAGCATTGTTCAGCAGAGTTCTCTTTTGTTTCTCTCTAGTGCTGACCCAAGTTAAAAATTCAAACCAGAAAAACATGTTTACTATAATAATATGAAATACAATTACGGTTATTCCTATTTACTTTAATTTTAAATTAAATATAATAGCAAGAAACCTAAGCGAAACTAGCTCATATGCTACTCCAATGATTTTATTTTCTTGAAAGATAAATTAGAAACCTAGTGCATTAGAGAAATTTCACTTACCACTCTAAATGCGACCCTAAGTTTTGTTTAGACTAGTGGTTGAAGTTATTGCCTCGTTTTGAAGTTATTCCTATTTATATGATTTTAGACAACAAAATTATAAACTAAACCTATTTTATTTCTGTTGCTATAAAAATTCTTTTTTTAGAATTACTCGAGGTGGAGTGGAAATGAATATAATTTTTTTCTGACAAAAATTAAAAAGTTAACCAAAAAGATAACGAAGCTGTAATGCAATCGGAAAATATCGGGCGAATTGGTTGCCTCTATTTTTCATTTTTTTCCTGTTAGTTATTCATAAAATTCGTTACTATTTTGTGTTTATCATTTGTAAATTATTTATAAAAATGTAACTGTTAATATTTTTCAATTAAACAAAATTAATGGTATTTTAAAGTTAGATTTTTTTTAAAAATTCGTCATTTTGAGTGCCGCCACACTATTTCAATCTAGGATAAGACCAAGATGATATTAAATACCGGTTAATTGTTCATTGACAAGGCGTTTAATCGAGTTCATTTTCGTGGAAAAGTAGCTGCCACATCCCAAGCCCTAAGTATGTAATTTCGGTTTCGTACGACTTTTTAATTTTGAGCTAAGATAACGACATTACTATCAAGTAATGGAGTGTAAAGAAAAAAAATGACCGTTTCATCAAATTCAAGATTTCAAAGTACTGTAAATATTTTAATCCCATTAAATACTTATCAATACTTAATAATCTCTTTAGAAGAAATATGACAGTGTCCTGCGAAATTTTGTAATTTTAAGGCATTACTGGAAAAAAATTTCACAGCCGCTGAAGCAATTCATGGAATGGTTAAATATAAAGGGAAAGGTGTCCTTGACCAGCTCACTGCACGGCGTTGGTTTGAAAAATTTAGCCGTGGAGATATGAAATTGAAAGGAAGAAGGGCTCCTGGCGACCGTTAATGGATATCTATGAGGTTCTACAGGAAGCTGTCGGGTCAAATCCGTCCATACGTACTCATGAACTTGCTAGGGAGTTTGGTATGTCGAAAGATACTGTTAATCCCCATCTACTCTTTATGGGGAAGGCTAAGAAGAGTAGTAGACTGCTCCCTCACGAACATACTCCTCAGCAATTAGCTAAGAGGTTAGAAATATGTGAAAAATAATTTAAAGGACTTCATGGGATCGAACTCCTGCCTCCTCCACTTAGTACAAGAGCCCAAGAGGAGAACAAAGGCAGTTATCTCACCCCAATTCTTGATTACATTAATGAAAACTATGTATAATTACTAGCCAAAATTGATGAGTCTGCCAAGTATAGGTAGGGGGAATAAAAAATGGCGGCTGTTTCAAAGCAATAAAAAATGTTTTTTTCATTCGGAGCTCTATATCTTAAAAAGTAGGAACAACTCAAGAAAACCTAAGAGAACGTCATTTAAAGAATAGTAAATTTGCTAAAATATGAGCCCTAATAGAGTTATTTACATTAAATATTTTTCGAGGTATAGCTTTTTAAAAAGCAACGTTTCGGAAAAATGTTGTATGGGACGTACTTAAAGATCAGTAGTTAGTGAATTTATTTTGAGAAATCTATATCTCAGGAACCATTTGACGTACAGATGTCTTATAGCACTCCAATTAAAGCTAGTTTAATGAGCTATAAAGTAGTTTAATGTTTATCTTCGTAGGAGTATTAGTTTACATGAAATTTGAATAAATAAATTGATAAAATAATAAAAATAAAATAAAATAAATTGATTTATAATTTTTCGGACAAATTTTCATTAGCCAAATTGATATTCATGTGTGAATATCATAAAAACTACTACCCCTACGAAGATAAGTGTCATAAACTACTTTATAGAAAGTTAAATTTCCTTTATTTTGACAAGTTGGCAGACATATGTGCGTTTTATGGATCTAGAAATATATTTTTCCAAAAATCCAGCATTTTATATGAACAATTATAAATTAACATGTTGTGAGTTTATTTTGTCAAATATCATAAAATCTACTACTCATACAAAGATAAACATAATTAACTATTTTGTAGTAAATTTTACTAGCTTGAATTTGAGCGCTGGCAGACATTTGTACGTCCAATGATTTCTGAAATGAAGTTTTTCATAAATCAAACTTATTGTCTGAACAACTATAAATCAATATATTTTAGGAAATATCATGAAAACTACTATTCCTACGAAGGTAAAGATCATAAACTTCTTTATAGTCCATTAAACTAGCTTTAATTTGAGTTCTAATAGACATCTGAACGTCACATAGTTCCTGAGATATAGATTTCTCAAAATAAATTAACTAACTACTAATCTTTCAGTAGATTTTTAAGAAATTTTTCTTTTTGAAAAGCTATGTCTCGAGAATTATTGGACGTAAATAGCTCTTTTAGGGCTAATATTTCAGCAAATTTACTCTTCTCTAAATAATGTTCTCTTAGAATTTCTAGTGTTGTAAGTTTTTAAGATATAGAGCTCCGAATGAAAAATTAATGTTTTTTAAGGTTTTAAAACAACCGCCATTTTTTATTCCCCCTACCTATATCTGGCAGACTCATCAATTTTGATTAGTAATTATACATAGTTTTCATTAAAGAAATCAAAAATTGGGGTGAGATAACTGCCTTTTTTTTCTTCCCGGATCTTATATTAACTGTATAGTGCAGACCTCGCACCATCAAGTTACTACTTGTTTCGATCCATACCTTATTTCCTTTAAGGGACAAAATTTGATAATTTTGTGGAAGTTGAAATTGCGGTCCAAGAGTTCCTTGGCAGCCATCCCAAAGAATGGTATCAGCGTGAGATAGAGCAATTGGCTAGCAAATGGCTAATGACGGTAGGTAACAATGGATTATACTTTGAGTATTAATGGTATTTTATATCAAAGAAATAATACAAATGTTTGATTGAAGCTACATTTGCTAAAATAATATTTTCCTTGTTGGATTTTTAATTCTGGACCATAAATCATCTTAGTGAAAAATCAACTTCATAGAGATTAATTAACCTGTGGAAATCATTAGCATGCTATTAACCTTTCATCTTATATCAATTTTATAATATCTATAAGTTATACGACCACTCATCGATATCTTGATATATCTATATATAAGGTATTTATGACAGATCGTCAATTGATCCTAGACTCCACTATATAAAAATCTAAGAACCGTAGGAGGGAATTCATAAGAGTTTAAAACCACGACCCTAGCCTTAATTTTGTAATGTCATCACACCTTTTCTGTAGTATAGTTAACGATATATATTGATGGATATAGAGACACTAAAATCTCGTGGCTCAATTGAGTAGCTGAACTTATGGAAAAGTAGGACCATGTGCCCTTGGCAATTGCTATAAGATTGCAAGGAATTACGTATGGCTGGCTACCGTATACTTGCAACGCCATATCCAAACATGGCACACACTGTAATTACTTTTTTAATTGCGTAGTCTATCCCACACAGTACACCAGCCATTCCTATAGGATTAGGCGGGTTATAGATTTTCTCGAGAGTTTTTTAATACGAGAAAGTCATAGTCAATGAGAACTAAGTTTGTTCGATTTTTGAGAATTCAACGATAAAAACAGAAAAATCTTGTGGGACGCACGCACCACGCAATAAACTTTCACTTTATTATGTATCATACAAAATCGTCTTTTTCCAGGTTTATTGAAGCGAAAATAATGGATATCAACTTTGTTCTTGCCAAGAATACAACGGTTTGACTAAATATAAATATTGACTAAATATAATGAAGCTGTGTACATATGAATGCGATGAAAAGAGATTTTTTTCTGATTCGAACTCCTTTCCCTATTTCTCCTGTAATTATTCATCTTCTTCTTTAATATTTTATATTTATCCATTTTTTATTATAGCTAACAATGAGAACTAGTTATATATTTCAAATAAACAAAATTAAATTTATTTAAGTTTCAAACTATTTCAATGAGAATAAGACTTATCGGTATTAAAGATCACACAATTTTACATTAATTCACTGAGTTTTATTGGAATCGTTAAACTAATTTTTTAGACATTTTTTTTTTGATTCAGCAGACCTCAAAAAGTCGAAACTTGAATTCCAAATTTTATACGACCATATTACTACCCAATGTATTCCATTTATCAGTTAGTAAAAGTGAAAATTAAATTTTTTTTTTAAGTAGATATACAGCTCATTCTGCATCCAATATTGTTTAATAACCTTGAAATATCTAGTGCTTTAGACATGGATACCTTGAAAAAAATGTAATCTAAATTGTAAATTTCCTACATTTTTATTTGTAATAATTTTTATTAAGAACTATAACAATTCCGGGACATAAGAATTCCAGTAGCATAGTGTGTTGAGGTTTTGAGGCATATAACTAAGGATATATTATTTTGATATTAGATGGCGATAAGTCAAACCAATGGTATGTGTTGAAAATCCGTTAACGCTTTGTTTAGGAGATATTCACGTCTAAAGATTTTCCATTGTTATGAATTATTTAGGTTATAATAAATAAATTAAAATGTGTTCCAACTACTTTATTAATAAAATATGAACATCAATATTCATATTATATGTTGTTCAAAGTAATTACTTAAAGACAGGTCCGGGATCTTTCTTCTACAGTAGCTGTTGCCAAGCGTCACTGAATATGTGTAATCGTTACAATTATTCTTCTCTGTAAAGAATTAGGGCTATCATAATTAATTTCCAGGCTATCATAGGCTTTTTGATTAATGTTACCCCAAACAAAAGAGATGCGACGGCCGTGCGCGTTGGGGCGTGGGTCTGAGTGGGTTCGATTCCCATCTGAAGCAACTAATATTTTTTTTCTCGGTGTACCCGAGAAATGTATTTTGACACTCCAACCTTGGTTAGTATACAACGGCATCTTCAAAGTAGCCATCAGGGGTTGGAAAAAGGACTAGTCCCCCCCCCCCCCCCCAAGCCACTACTACTGTAGGAACAAGATACTGAGCCTGTCTTAATGTTGAAGGTAATTACTTTGAATAAAATTTGATATGGATGTTAACTGTGTTAAATAAATTTGAAACACCCTGCATATTATTTAAATCACGAGAAGTTTTAATATTCAATATTTGAAAATTTAAATATTTCCTTCATATCACATTCTTTATCAGAAATCAATTCTAAAGCACCGTTTATAAACATTCTCAATAGGGAAAATTCATAAATTTTCCTCAAGCGAAAGCCAGAGACAATAATAGCTTACAACTTATATGGTACTCTGACACAAAAGACCAGCTGAAGATCATTTGTTACTGATAGAAGGTGGATTTGCGCAAGATGTCCCCTAGAGTGATTTAGTGATCGCTACACCATCAGATAAAAGTGCGCATACTACTTGATAACACCTTTGTTCTCATATGATAACGGGGTTAATGGCGCGTGGGCACATTAGTGCAGATATGGGTCACAATGGCTAAGATGCGGAATCCAAAGTTCTATTTGTATTGACACAACATATTATACAATGTCTTATGACTATTGTGCAATGACATAACGATTAGTATGGTAGGATTCCTTTTAAAATCAATTATGTGTAATGGAAACCGCTAATAATAAATGTGGCATCGAGCTTTTATGAATAATACAATTCCACATTGCAGTGAGGAAGCATCAAAGGATAGGATTCAAGAGAATAAATTGATAATATCCTAAACCTACTAAAAGGAAATCAATTGTATTTAATAATATAACAATTATACTTAAATTGAGGTATATAAATATATATAAATTCTATTATGTAAATAATTCTCGAAGCCAATTAATATCCTCATTTATATCACGCTTTCGTTTATTTAAAAGAATTCTTATTATTTTAAGTTAAATATAATGGAGCAATGAATATTATGTTAATAGTTGTGTATTATCCAATCTTTTTTTGTTTATTGTTTTTGTAATGGAGTACTAGACTCAGGTTTTGTTTTATAATTGTATATTGTGTTATGAATTTGTAAAAGATTTTGTCTTTCACAAATAAAATCATATCTATCTATCTACTTAAATTGAGGTATCAAAATGAAAACAAAAAATGCACATACTTAGCAAAAGAAACTAGAATACATCAAAAAAGATATAGATGTGGTGAATCCGACGATATAATGTACATAAATAAAAATGTAATGTTGGTTTGTTTCTTATCTAAGATATTCAGTAGTTCCTTACCGATTTACACCCTGTTATTTTTCAACATTTTCGGTATCGTCCTGGGAGATTCTTGCTGTTGAAATTCGGGATTTAACCAGTAGAAAAAAAGTTATGATCAAAATTAATCATTATTGGTGCATAACTCAAAATGTATACATTTTTTCATAAAATAAAATTTTTAACATAACAAAAACAATAATGTGTCCAGATAAGTTTGATTTTGACTTGATATCAAACTTTCAATTCTGTTGATTCAGCCTATATATAATATATTCCCAAATTTAGTAACAGCAAAATATAATATTAGCAAAACAGCATATAAGTAAATATATATGTATATTTATAAATATCAACTTTCACTGAAGTTACTTGATAATTTTATGTACTGTTTTTATCAATTACTTATCATTATGCTTTAGTTATTCCGTCGAATTCTAAAAATGGGATTGTTTTATACAGTTCTTAAGTATTTTTTTTTTTAAATTTTCTTTCACTAACCTACATAAGGTATATACAGTAAGGGAAGTATTGCAATCAAGAAAATTTCAAGAAAAAATACATGTTTTGAGGTCACATGAGTCTAAATATGCTTATTCAATCACCACAGTCTGAGATTAATCATCAAATCTGTGATTGATTTTTATAAAATTTCTGAATTTTTACTGGACTGGACTGTATTTGAGGGATTTAAATAATGAGATGCATGGTGAATCATGCTTTAATAAGGGTAAACCTCTATTCTTGAAATTAATTATAAAACAATTAGTTATATGCTTTAACCAAAGGTTGTTAAATTAGTATTAGTAATGATGTTAGTATTTAATTTTGATTATTGATTACAAGCAATAGTGGATAGCATTAGAACTTACTTGATTGGGTTTTCAAATATTGAGATCTTCTGTGCAGGTTGAAAAGTAGCTCTTATGTTATGCTTGGTCCTCTCATCCTGATTTCGTTCCCTGCCTGGCTGTGATGATTAAACTATTCACTCATCCTGAGTGATAGTTGACTACACGCAAAATGGAGTTACCTTAGATAGCCTGTGTTCATTCTTCAATGTGTTCGTTATCTCTCTAATGGTCTCTGTACACTTGTTCAATGGGTACTGTTCTGTTTCATTTCTTTGCCACTAGAACTCATACACATTGAACTGTGACGCAATATGTTTGAGGGGGCTTTCTTAAACAAACCTAGTCTCGCAAAATGGTATGTTCGTGTGTGAAGAGCCTATCTAAAAAATGAAGAGTTGTATTAAACTGAAATTATATATTTAAGATGGGTTTACGTTAGGAATGTTACTTTAACTTTTATGGCAAATTGATTTATCGGAAGAGCAAATTTATAGAATAGGTTTTTCAGATTCTTTGGAATTTTTAGGTTTACATTTTGGTTAAATTCGGTAAATAGACGTCCAATCAAGTGATCTTTAAAATCAGCATGGTCTTATTCTTATTGAAATAGTTAATAAAAAATCTTCTTTTAAAGTGCCTTTAGTTTTATATATTGGAAATAATTTGCCATTCCACTTTGTTAACAGCAACACAAAATGTATAAATATCAACCACGAAAGAATTTGAAACTAAACAAAAGGAAAAAACTGGATAAACAGGGGTAACAGATGACTTGAAACTCAGACAGTCGATCTCCCTCAATCGCTGTCTTATTTACGTGAAATTGTTGTATTTTGTTAAACTATATTTTTGGGAACGACAAGAAACAAATTTGCTGTTTACTATTCACATCTAGAGAAACCTTTTATTTATTTATTGAAATTAACAATTGTATGAAAAAAAATACATTAAGTAAATGTGATAAATGTTTCAGAACATTGGGAGGGAACCACCCAATAGTGGCACTTCCATCATGGTTTTAAATTAGATGATCCCATGGCCTTCTTCTTTTCAGACGCCTGGGAGGATTATCATGGATTGTTTTAGAACGAGATATTAAGAACTAAGTGGTTCGAGTGAGCAAGAATTTTTGAATGAAAGGAGAATTGTGTATTTTGGGCCAAATATGTAACGAATGGGATGTTGAGATCGTTATGGATGATTAAACTCATCATATGTCGTAATAAGGATAATCAAGGATTTAATGGAGGATTTTGTATTTATTGGAAGGATTGGATAAGAGTTTGATAGATGCCCCAAAGCTCAAGTCCGTATGTTCCAATAGGTCTGATTATTATAGTGTAGGAGTTTTTTTTGTAGTAAATGGGACATTTAGAGCATTTGTCAAGTAGGTTTTGTATTAATCGGAATCTACGAGAAGTTTCTTGCCATTTCAGTCTAGTATAGGAATTCCAAGTGAGTCTCTTGCCAAGAAATTTTAAAATAGGAAGTTTTTTTCAACAGCAAAATAAAAATTTAATAGTGAAATTTTCATCTTGCAACATTAAGTTGTATGATGCGCGCAAAGCACCAAAATGTTCTCTTAAGAACCTTAACCTCTTAACCGCCACATGTTGATTAGTTCATATTTTTAGCTAGCCACTTTTTGAGGATACACCGAAGAAGCTTTTAGTTGGAACTTGGACTTTGTCTTGATGGTTGTCATTAAAACCCCATTTTTTTAGAGGTATAAGGGATGTATTCTGGAAAGGTAGCCACAAACATTCCAACATATTTCATCATATCTCAGGACTACAGGGTTCGCGTAATAAAGATTGCTGGATCTTTAGAGGCTGTATATATTTATAGTAACCGATTATTTATGATGAGTTCTATCTGCGGTATTGAGTACCTTTCCACGGAGTCACGTGCTTGGAATAATGACCGAGACAGCTGAGATGTATAGCTCTGACTAGTTCACGTGAAACAAACAGTCTCGATGAGGCCTTAAATTGATCACTTAATCTATGAAAATAACAATAATCTGTCAAATCATCCTCTTTGGGATAAGGGTATTAATCGATTGTTGTAATAGTATAAGAGCCCAAGAAGGGAAAAAATGCAGTTATTGCATCCCAATTTTTGATTACTTTAATGAAACCTATGTATAATTACTAGCTAAAATTGATGAGCCTGCCAAGAATAGGTAGGGGGAATAAAAAATGGTGGCTGTTTGAAAGCGATAAAAAAAATTAAGTTTTCATTCGGAGCTCTATATCATAAAAAGTAGGAACAACACAAGAAAACCTAAGAGAAAGTCATTTAAAGATGAGCAAATTTGCTAAAAATATGAGCCCTAAAACAGTTATTTACGTTAAATAGTTCTCGAGATATATTTTTTTAAAAAGCAACACATCATAAAAATGTTGTATGGAACGTACTGAAAGATCAGTAGTTAGTGAATTTATTTAAAAAAATCTATATCTCAAAAACCATTTGACGTACAGATGTCTATTAGCACTCAAAGCTAGTTTGATGAGCTATAAAGTGGTTTATGATGTTTATCTTCGTAGGAGTAATAGTGTACATGAAATTTGCTAATATAAATTGATTTATAGTTGTCCGGCAAATTTTTATTTGCCAAATTTATATTCATCTGTGAATATCATAAAAACTACAACCCCTACGAAGATAAATGTCTTAAACTAATTTATAGTAAGTTAAATTTCCTTTATTTTGAGTGTTAGCAGAAATATGTGCGTTTTATGGATCTAGAGATATATTTTTTCAAAAATCCAACATTTTATACGAACAACTATAAATTAACGATTTGTGAGTTTATTTTGTCAAATATTATAAAAACTACTACTCCTACAATGATAAACATTATTAACTATTAACTATTTTATGGTAAATTTAACTAGCTTTAATTTGAGCGCTGGCTGATATCTGTATGTCTTATGATTTCTGAAATAATGCTTTTCATAAATCAAACTCATTGTCCGAACAACTGTAAATCAATTTATTTTAGCATATATCATGAAAACTACTATTTCTACGAAGGTAAAGGTGATAAACTTCTTTATAGTCCATTATAATAGCTCTAATTTGAGTGCTAATAGACATCTGTACGTTACATAGTTCCTGAGATATGGGTTTCTAAAAATAAATTAACTAACTACTAATCTTTCAGTAGATTTTTAAGAAATTTTGCATTTTAAAAAGCTGTATCTCGAAAACTATTGGATGTAAATAGCTCTTTTAAAGCTAATATTTCAGCAAATTTACTCTTCTTTAAATAATGTGCTCTTAGGTTTTCTAGTGTTGTTGGTAGTTTTTAAGATATAGAGCTCCGAATAAAAATTAGTGTTTTTTAAGGTTTTGAAACAGACGTCATTTTTAATTCCCCCTACCTATACTTGATAGTCTTCCCGGCTCTTGTACTATAAGAACTTGCAAAAGTTTTCAAATCATAAACATCAACATAATACAATAAAGAACGATCTTTGTTACATTATTTCGCATATAATTGCTCCCCAATTCATGAAAATTGTTAGTGTAAAGTTTCGTAACTATGTCGTGTAGTTAAATATCATGTTACACAATTCGCGTGCTGCAGATTAATTTCTTCGAGGACGCGCAGTATGGTCCTATGAGATATAAATGAGTGAATTGGTGGACATCTTGATTCTTTGCTCTTGAAAATCCCGGCCACGTTTGGCTGATTCATTTAAGTCGCAATCAAGAGCAAGCGGAAATAATAGTAGCCACTAGGAGCCGGCAGAGAGTGCTACTCTGCCTGAGTATCCGACCATTACTCCAATCTTTAAAGTGGTTACCTAATATTTTTAATGCCAACTACTTGCTATAATGAATTCACACCTATTGCAATAGCATGTTCTTCAAAGGAATTCAATGTGATTTTCTGTTTTTTCTTTCTGGAGAATTAAATATAGGTTCCAATGCTAAAATAGTTTTGTTGCATTTAAAGTTTTAAAAATAGGCAAGGATAAAATAAAAATAATGAAAAAGATATGCAAAATTACTTGGAGTAAATAAAAATAATTAGATTAATTATTTTATATATGCTTGTTTGAGAGTGGTTTAGTTTATTCTTAATTTAAAACAATTTTGATCCTTTTTTCCTCACAACTTTTATTCTTTAAAATTTTTCCAACGTTTCGGCCCTCAGGCCATTCTCAAGGATACCAGGGGTTCAGTACTGTTACTATACAAATGCTTGTGCAAGGAGGTGATTTAATCGGAATCACGCTCAAACGTCAGAAGAAATAGTTATAAAGTTTTCGAAAAATATTTCTCCTTCACTATAATTTTTTTTATTCTTAATTTAAAACAATTTTGATGCATAATGCATAATGCACTAGCATTTGTATAGTAACAGAACTTCCTGACAAAGTACTGAACCTCTGACCCTTCATCGGTTGTAGCGGTAGAAATTTTTTAGATAACTATTTTTAGAATTCTAGAATTTATAGGGAACCCTTCCCTTCCCACACACGAATCCTACGTCTTATGAGCGGCTTTCCTACATAGCATACTTTTAAAAAACATTGTAAAATTAGCTAAAGCTGAGAATCGGCAATCAACCACCACGGTTCCTTTATATCAGGGCTCCCGAGTTTTAGCTAATTATTAAATGTTCCCTGATATAAATTTTTTTTTAAAGACTTTTGTACTCACTATTCATAAATGTAAGATAAATAAGCCTGCTCTTATCATGGAATTTTGATATCGGAAGTGGGAGAGGGAAGTTCCCTTTTACATTTTTAGTTTTAAGATTTCTTATTTTCTTAAACTTTTGTACTTGTAAAGTAAAACGATGGTAATTATTTACTTCCATTCTTTCAAAAATAGCAGGGAAAATTAATTCTTGAGCTGAAGAAATAATATCAACCACCGTTTAAGAAGGGAAATTTCTTTCCCTTCACGGTCAGTTGTTTCCCGCTTTAGTTAAAGTATAGGTTATAATACACCACACTTTTTGGCATCAGTTCCTTCCTATGTTTGCTTTTTCTAACCTATAAATATCGATATTTAGTACATCTTTTATATTTTCGAGCGATTCTACTCACGAATCCTTGTACTTTTTTTTTACTAAGAAACTCTACTGTCTGACAATCTTCAGTATTAGATATTTTATATTAAAGCACATATTACAAAATAAAACTATTGGATATTATGTATTTATAGTATCATTCGACTCTTTAACTAGAAACTCTATAAATGAAGCATTTATTTTATTTTTAATACTAGGTAATATATATTTTAATGTTTTAATTTTTGATTCTTTCATTCATTTTTCGAAATAATAACACATTATTACACTATATTGTGTTTACAAATATAATCGTTTGAGCGGGGTCGTGGGAAATTTCTCAATTGACAAATTATATCTAATCTCTATATTAAAAATAAAACTAATTCTCCCACATTTCTATATCTATTAGTATAATTCTGTTTTGTTTTTTTAAATTCAACCTTCAATTTACCCTTTGGATATAAATTCCAAGATTCTCCTGAATTTGTTGTGTCGACTTAATTAGACTGTGTCCTCTAGTTTCTTTTAAATTGTTTACTATTGTACTATTTTAAATTATTTTCTACGTTCTTACGTTCACACCATGTATAACGCTGAATTTCCCCCAAGAGGGAAAAATTTCCCCTTTAAATGGGCGGGTAGTTCTTTTTCTTTACTTAAAGAAGTAATTTTCAATTAAATCTTTTGAAGAAGTGAAAGTAAATAATTATCCAATCGATTCTCAAAAATAAACATATAATTCTCGTACTTGACAATGATGTGCCAAGCATACCAATAACACCATTTATTATCTAATTGCTATCGTGAGATGTATTAATATGAATACTAAAAATTACTCTGACATCTTTGAGGAAAATCCTGCATACAAAGGAAGATTAATGTAACTATACTAATATACATCTTGTACCAACATTCAGTATGTCACGGCAGGACGTCTTGTATAACCGGAACATTGCGTTTCGCATATAGAAGTTTGTTACTTTTTGGAAACTGACAATTACGAACAATTTAGTTTTATCTTTAGAGGTTATGTCATGCTTTTGATTGTCAATAAACTGTTCTCAACGCGTTCGTCTGTTTCAAATTCAATTAAATGAACAAAGACTTATTTATTATTGTTACAAAAACAAGCTACTCTCCTTTAATTATTTTCATAGTTAAGATATTGCTTATCTTTTATTTATTTTATAAGGAAAGATTTGCCAATCTGTAGATTTCTTCTTATCATGCAGGTAGTTGATATTAATTGGTAAATAGTCGATTTATAGTAAATATGTTATATGAATGGGGATTTATTAAGAAATATCAGATTGTGTTAAAGACAGCTGTTTAATTATGCCATCTCCTATGTTTCGGGGATATTATTAGAATTAATAATTTAAGTTGCCATTACTGGTAAGGGAGTAATGTTCACATTACTTATTACGTAATCTTCCATAACATATTGATGTTGCACTATCAAACAAATGTATTCAATATTGCGCTAGTTTTACAGCATAATAATCATTAAAATATGATTACAGCATAACAATCATATTTTAATGATTGTTTTACTGAAAATATGATTGCTATAGCCAAACAAGCAGCTTCAAATTTTTATAGTAAATGATTTTATGGTGCAAAAGTCCAAGGCTTTATGTATAATGGAGTTGCAAAAAATCATTTCATTTCATCAGTTACTTATTACGTTTCAGCGCACAAAAACATAAGTATCAGCCAAAATCATCAAATTTAATTTTTGTAGACCTGTATTGTTAATTACTACAGTCTTAAATCGTAGGAAAATAATGGTGTTCTAAAAATCATATGTTTCGCAGAATTAATAATAGCTTTCTGTAAAAATAAAGAACTGGCCTGATCATTACGGGTTTGTTTACTCCGCAACCATTCTCGTTGGGAATTACGAGTGTTGGCTTGAAAACATTATTAATTCTTAGCAGATCCTCAGGCACGTTATTAACCGTCGATTTATAAGGCCTTGAAAGATGAAATGATTAACTGAAAATGAAAATGAACTATGTAATCCTTGATATATTTTTTTATTGGTACGAGCCAGGCAGATAAAATTTTCAGTTAACTCAATGTTATGTTTAGCAACATCATATGATAATTATTATTACCATGAAAAAAATAAAAATTCCACATGCGTCAACAATCGGGTTTGGATCGAGAGGGATATTACATTACATGTGGTTTTTATGCTAATTATTACTTTGAAAGTTATATTTAATTTCAATGACATTTCCCATCGCTACCATGTTAAGTCCATTCATAGGTTTTCCTGAGCTAATTAATCATGCTGCACAATAGCCATTCAACTAGTACAATTAGTTCATTAAGAATATTTTCAAACAATGCCAATCGAGTAACTGAAATAAGTTTATGTTTTCTTCTTATCAGAATACGAAAAAATAAACAATTTATGATGGATTTACGGAAGTAATGAGATACCAAAAAAAATTTAGTAAATAAAAAAAGGAAAGTTATACAAATTTAAATAGGGAACTTATGGGGGAAGGGATACTTCATACGCTAGCTCTCTTCCATTGATTATGGTACAAAGTTGTTTACTCAGATTAACCATGTTTTCACTCGTTTAACTGGAAAGCAGTGTAACAAAATAACTCGTGTCTACAAGAAGAATTTAGGAGGACGTTCCGAAACTTCTCAACACTCAAGAAGAAGTTGCTTGAACAGCTTGACTAAGGCCAAGAAAAAAAACCATGATTTGTTCCTGTTTCTGGGCTAAGACCCACATTGAAAAATAAATATTTTTTCAACCAAGAAGATGTGTTTTATGCACTCTATTATTCTTTTATTTAATATTTCAGACAATTTGGTCTGTAAAAGGTATTAAAAGAGGGCGTTTTAAACCGAGAAGTTAAATTTGCGACATTTTCCTCAATTAGACTAATAAGTTAAGAAGACAACTTTTTTTTTACGTCCTTAAACCTTCTTGAATTTCTAAGAAGTGAAAAGAACGAATGACAATGGAACAACAATATTTACATCGTTGGAATCCATGAAAAGGGTGTACCTAAGTAACCCTCATTTGCGGTGTTAAAATGTAAAAAATAAATTGTATATCCCGCTTAAAAATTGAAGAAATTTTTTTTTTAGTAATGAAAGTAAGGATCTTAGTTAAAAATTTGATTTGATTGATAGATTTATTTATTGATAGATATTACAATCTGATACACAGTTGTGGGGAATAACTAATAGTAATGAATGATCTCATACATACTAAAATAAAAAAAAAAATCTTAAAAGAATAGACAAGATGAACGTAATCAAACTATCTGTATGATAAATAAATAAAATAATATATACAATATTTACACAGTCGACCTGAGGATCCCTGAGCCCACTCCATCCCCCACGTGTGAGGGGTAGAGCAGAGCTCAAAAGATCCCAGCGCATCCCTCTCGCCGCATCACTGGTAGCGAGTCAGTGGAGGCTGAGCAAGTGCGCTAAACAGTTGAAAATTAAAGGAAAAATTTTTATTGCTAGAGATTGCGCAAACTTATACCAGGTTTAGGAATATAAAATATGAAAAACTGTACCTTTGTCGCCCAACTTTATGATGCTATGTTAGAAAAGAAAATGCTATAATGTAATGGAAAAAAATATCCGACCTGTAACTCGGTAACTGTCACATCAACATACCAGTTTCATTTAGTATTGAATATTAATGAGTGTTATAGTAGGACATCTTGGCTACTATAAAGTATTTCTTGATGATGTCCTACATCCTACTTGTACCATTACGTGGAGTTGGTTTTTAGCTAGCAATACTAAGCTTTTAGCAAAATGAGAAAGAATTTTTTTTTTCACTTGTAATCCGATCTGAGTGAAATATGGAGGTGCCCTCATGTTGCTGAAGACCCCTCGTATAAATTGACTCATTTAAAGGTCTGACAGAAGGAGATAAGTTAATTACAAAAAGAAGAAAGCCTGAAGGTGTATATAAGTACTAAGGTACAGTTGATATATTCAGTCAGGTTGTCTTTGCTTATCGGTTGGTTCTTGTATTGCTCTTTGCTTGAAATAAAATCACTGCACACCTTTATTGAAGGTAAAGTATTTCTTAGGTCTAATGTTGGAAGTAGTTATTTTTCAGTTACATTTTCGCTTCAAATTCTAATTTATATCACAGATTTTACATGTTTTTACCATTTTCTTAAAATCATCTTCAACGATTTTGATTACACTCTTCATATAAATGTGTTAATTGTTTTTTAAAAATTAAATGAATTTAATTATTTTATTAAAATAGTCTGAAAGGGATTAAATGCTGGATTTTGAGAAACGCTCCCGCTAAAATACCTTGAATTTTGTTTGTTAAAAAAAATAACCATCTCATATTGTTATTAGTACGAAAAAATAGATAAATAAAAAAATATGAAAGAATTTTATAATTAAATACTGGTAAAAAGAAATGTTTTCATGTTTCTACGGTTACTTCTTGACTATTGTTGTTGTTGTTGTTGTTGTCTGGGGCTTTAAGGCGTAAAACCCTGAGGTCATCAACGCCCATGTTTCGTGCTTTATAATTTGTTTCATTTATATTTTTAATTCTATTTCAATGTATTTTTCTCTTTAAATAATTTCGAAAAAAAAATTAAATAATTACTTCTTTTATATTTTTTATTACGTATAACAGATTTTCTGGTTTAAATCTTATTCAAAAAGCCATTCCTTTTAAAGAAAACTAAGACCATTTCCACGTTCTTCTGGCCATCATTCAGAGCATCCGATACACTCGGTCCTACTCCCAATCTACTCAAGTTCGCAGAATAAAAATGACATTTCTCAAATATGTGACTAATCGTAAGTACACACTTCTTGACTATTTTCATAACGACCAAGGAACATTAATAGTTCTTTTTACTTGAAATATAATTGGATAATAATAAGGAAAGAATTGCCATTTTGAATATTGAAGAAATTGTCATTTAAAATCTAGCAAGGATTAATTTCAACTCAAAGTATGATAGTGAGTTTTTGCGCACCGCACCTGATTTTTCTTTTATAAAATAATTATATTAGCATTAAAATGTCACACAGTGCCAGTTGGAAAGTAGGATAATGAGAGAAACTTGTGAAATATCCCCAGTTTTTTTTTAAATAAATATGTTTCCATTTAGGTTCTAACATCCAAAAGAACGAAAATAAAATAAACTTTATAACCAGCAAGAGCACTGGTATATTTGCCCAAAATACTTTTCAATGTAGTAAAGTTAGTACACTATATCTTTCAGTTTATATCCAATATTCCTTTCTGAGAGATTTGCAGTCGTAAGACTATTATTACCCAAAAAAGCAATTATTTTTAATGACCTAGACATTAGCCAGTAATTCAAATGCCAAGTAATTGATACAAGTTTTAATGACCAATTATTTAACAATAAAAATCCGAGCTTTGTGCAATATCCATTTTCATTTCAATTACCATTTTCTAGTTCAGTTTAGCATGGCGGACAGTCCTATTATCCTCGACGTAAACCTGGACTCCATGGGCGTAAACAACGCGCCTCTCCCCCCCCCCCCCCCTTTGGGAAAAACAAACAACAGAATTTACTGATTACCATAATTTGCTTAATTTAAGTAGTTGTAGTTAAAAATTCAACACCAAAAGATTATATGATTTTAGAATTGTCTGAGTGATATTTATGAATTTGATTTTTTAGGTAAAAGTAATTTAAGAGTTGACCGCAAGTAATTGCTTTTATAGTAAGCATATTCGTATTTTTTGTATGACTTATATTGTATATCACATTGTGCTATGACTTAAGACATTTGTGTAGAATTATATTAGATATTTTACTTATTATTTTCAACGATTAAAAATAATTAATTATTTAATTACTAAATGAAATCTGTAGTGTCACAACCCATGAAGGGTTGCAAAGGTGAGGAGTGCAATACTTTGTAATGAAGTATTGTTATTAGACCAATGGTTGTGCAAGGTGGTGATTTTGTCCGAATCGACCCCGAAGGGCTCCCTAAACCATACCTCACGGCTACAGTGAAACAGAAAAATTTTTATCTCCCACTGCCTATTCAAACATTCAGTGCCTTACTGAGCAAGCCACTCCCACTATATTATAAATGTATATAGCAGTATTATATAAATGTATAATAATGTACATATATTATATAAATACGAACGAGAATAAGTTAAAATAAATATTAAATTCATTTTTATTTTAAGCCGGGATTTATAAAAATTGTATAGATAGTGCGTTCAGACAGTATAAACACACTGGATAATGTTCAAAGAATTATGTTAATTTTGATACTTTCGTTATGAACTTTGAAATTCTAAATGCGAAACGATAAGTGTAGCTTGAATTTATAATCTGCAAGGCCTTGTACTCAATGGTTCTTGCTTCAAATTAACTCGTCAGACCTTGTTCGAAATTAAAAAATTCTACTAGAATTCAAGGTAACTTTAAGTTTTTATTAATTTTTACATAGATATTTTTTATAGTTTATCTCCATTGACAAATCTATGAATATATATAAAATCTCTTCAATGGTCTATTTTAGAATTGGTGATTTTAGTCTTTTTTTTAAAAATGTTATAAACTTTATTCACTTTACAACATTGGATTTATTTGTATTTTAAGAAATTTCCTTAGTGATAATGACAACGTCCTTATCGCAGCTAGATTAGGAAAATATTATCAGTTTAATCGATGACTTTCCAAATTTTTTTTTTTACTTCTGATGTGTAAGTCTGTACTACTGTTACCTCTCAAACGAGTTAACCGATTTTGTATTTCTTTTCATCGTTTCGACCTCCATGCGTGTTTACCTATTATATACGGTACTAAGTTGTGTGCAATAATTATAAAACGATTTTTCTCTAAAAATTTTATGTTTTTTAACTTTTTATCTATTGTTCATTCCTGAGATAAAGCGGGAAAAATATGACGACTATAGTCTATAAAAAAATAAAATGAATAGCAGAGCTCCATTATTAAGTTCTTTATTACCCCTAATTTTAATTGGAAAACAAATGCTAAGTTATTTAAACATTGATTAAGTATTCGTCGATAACGTTAAAATTTCACAGTGATAATAACGCCAAATATAATGAAAGCTAGTATTTTCATCCTGATCTCACACTGCATTCCAGTTAGACAGCGTGTCTCACCGTAGTTTGAAATCAATTAGTTACGTTTAAAAACCTCTAGTGAGTAAAGCAGTATTTAACGCATCTGCTTATTTTTAACTTCTTCGAGAAATTTAAAATTATTAAATTTAAGCAGCTTCTAATTTAATAGCTGTTTTTATTTTCGCTTGTCTATAATGTATATTATAAGGGAAAGTATTGAGATCGTAAAGAAATTCCTTTCTGAATTTTCAGCAGAAATACACGTTTTAAGGTACCCTGTTTTAATTTTTTTCTGTTTTATTTTTGTTTTAATTTTTTTTTTCTAATAAATGAAAAATTATTTTCGAAAATTAAAAAGATGAAAAACTTCGCAATATACCCAAAATGCGTATATTATGCAACGTTGCTTGGAAAGGCAACTTTTTGGTTGTGTGTGAAAAGCCAACCAAAAAAAAAAGAAAAATCAAAAAATCTTCTAACTGACCGGTTTGACCTAGGCAAACCTTAACTTATTAAGGTTATTGTTTTAGGCATATTATATCGGTACTGAAGCATAATTGGACACTTTTTTTTTTTTCATTTTCCACATTGAAATGTGGTCTTTCTTATTTCTTATTTGTGAGTATTTAGCGAATTTACTTTGAATCAGACAAGATTATTTAAGCTCTCTATGTATTAATATTATAAATTAAATGATAAAGTTGATTTTAACAATACTTGCCTGTTTTATATAAAGTTTTACACATTTTGGGTTGTTTATTTTTCTGCCTCGAAAAACCTGCAGGTATCTAGTTATATCTGTATAACTATTGTCATAACGACCATGAAGACTCGAAAACATAGTAATAATTTTTTAACCAACAAATAAATAGAAATATAGTAAGGAAAATGTATTGTCATTTTGAATAATAATGAAGTTGTCAGATTGGAAACGAGCGTCGATTTCGGTTTGTCAAAGTAGTGAGATGCGCGCACAGTACTATATTTATTTACATCATATAATTGTTGTTCTTATCATAATAATGTAGTCAATAGTACTCATAATAGTGGCTATTATTGCTAAACTGTATAAAATTGCAATTAATAATATATTCTTTTTATTGTACAGGTATGCGCTGAGTATGGGTTTGACGAAGCAATATTTACGCGTGGGGCAGTCGACGAGGAATCGGCTGTTCGGGGTCGCTCCTCTCAGCCGCGGGCCGTCCCTACGGGAGGATAGGACGCCCCTCCAGATGTTGGTTTCCGAACAAGGGACCATTAGCCACGGTAAGTACAACTTCTTTAGAAAATAAGTCAGAATAGGATTTGACGTTAACATGAGTAAAATATCTTTTAAATTCTGTTATAAGACTTTGAGTATTATTTATTAATAGCATTCCATTACTAACCATTTAGTCTGCTTCATAAGTAGAGTGAAAATGTGATAATATAATACATATATAATATGAAAATAATAATAAATTTTTAAAGTTGTACATATTATCTATTTATGATTTTTTATTTGACTTAATAACACATCTATAGATTATGTCATATGATTTAGCAGTCTGATTTATTTCACATATTCAGAATATCAATATACAACTAGAAATATATTTTGTCTCTTTTATATACTCTTTTCATACACATTATCAACTTATAGCAATTTAAAAATAAACAAAAACCATTGGCATTATTTTTTCAAAATATGGAACATTTTAATATCCTATGTAATAAAAAATATACCAACCAATTCTAACCTGGTAATTATTCTTAAAATATTAGAAATTATATAAAATTAATGAAAACGGATTAATCTTAGTATATTATATTATTATAGTTGTTTATAATTTTTTAAAATTTATTTATTAATATATACAACTGTGTTAAATATATAAAAGTAAAAGCGATATGAGTTATATTGCACATACATGGCAGGATATAGACTTGTGGAGAAACTACCTTAGAGTGGAGAAATTGAAATTAGTAGAATTCCAAACTAAATAAATAACTTTAACAATTATCCTATACTACTTTTTTACTCGATATTTTGGTCCGAAGATTTTGCAACCAAGGAATTTGTAACGGAACAGGTCGTTCTAAAATGTTTTAGGTAAAACAAGAGATTTCTAATTTTTTTCCAGAACGCTGTTTTAATTTGGTCTTGCACAGTAATTAATTGTAAGTTGCAGTGTTCTGTTACCGACGTACCGTGGAGATCGTGTGGTCTAACGCTGGACTTTTGATTGAAATGTGTTTTGTTTTGTTTTTTTCTGACACATAGATTTCCGAAGCATATGCCCAAATGAGTTTCAGTAAATAGGTGTATAGATGAAATCACTATCCTAAAGTTCGTTCAGATCTGTTAAATAGAGAGACCAGAAGGAAATAAATGTCAATTCAGGATGAGATATTATACGCTGGGATTTTTTTATCAAATAATTTTTAAGTGTCATAGAGCATAGAGCACGTTCGTTTAGTGAGAATGGCCGTTTCCAGAACTGTCCAATCCATAATATTCCATAAATAAAGTGACCTACAAAAAATAATATTTAGATATGAAATATGAGGACAACAGTAGAACAAACATTTTCCGTGTGACTTTTTCTTTGGAAACATGCTATCCTAAAAACTGTGAATTAAATGGTTAAAAAAATATATGAATAAATAAACCTGTAGTACAAGAAATGACACAGTGAGTATAAATAGGAAAGCAAATCGTTTTACTTTGCTCTCGTAAACAAACCCATTTACCATTCGTCCTTGATTATAATAGCTCAAAATAAAAATGTGATTCACTTATATTCCCCATAGTCGTTATAGTGTTCATTGTCGGTCATGTATCAAAATGTGTACTCGCTTCTTGACAACTAAATTGAAACCATTATTTTCTGAAACACGATTTCAAATGATAAGCCTGAGGATATGTCGGCCATATAAATTAAGATTTTTCAATTCAACAGATCAACAAAATGCGAGTGTTTCTTCAGAGGTATTTCAGGAGTGAAACTACTGCAGAATATAAATATTCTGCAATAGTAATGCGTAGCATAAAGACTAGTGAACGCAGATGATATGTAGGAATGTAACCTTAGAAATTTCACAGCACGACTTCAGATTCGGACTAAAGGAATCTTGTGAGGGAAATTTTGATCACTGACAAAGGCATAATATTTAATTTAAGCGCATCATTACCAATATTTACTTAAATCCTAGCTTTGAGTAAAATTTATTTTCTGATCAAGTAGGAAAAGACTGGGGAAAGAAAACAACAATTTCTTTATCATTCAAGATGGGAATACTTCCTCTTCCTATATTTCCATTTATAGGCGAGTGAAAGTAAAATCCGTGAGAGGTACAACGTATTCATTTAAAGCAGTGGTTCCTAAGCTCAGGGAGTCCACGGACCAATAAACCAGGTGCGGAATATTCGCTCTCCGGACAATCCTCGATCAATTATATGAAAATTATTGAAATTAGGTTGCTCAAAAGTGCTTTGTAGGCAATATTATAGAACATTTACCTGTGACTGGCTCATTGCACATGAAATATCTGTTTTTACTTTTTTTAGAAATTCAAAGTTTAGATAAGCGGAATTTTGAAGAAACATTACCGGGGAATGGTGTTGTTATGTTGCCAGTGGTTCGAAAAATTGTTGGCTGGTGACAACCAATCCAGAGCAAAACCCTTAGTAAACAGTTAAAGGACTGAATACAAGTGTATCGATAGTAAAGTAAAAAAGTCAGCAGTCTGTAGCAGCAGCTGAAGCGTTATCAGACATGCGTTTAACTGCTTACTAAAA